>NC_133618.1:114834827-114867294 GCF_048593235.1 Sminthopsis crassicaudata
AATTAAAGTGCTTTTGATTCAGAAAAACATGATCTCTCCTAAACAAGAGTACAAAGTAGTGTGTTGGGTGCTATGTACAACTGAATCTTTCTTTCTATAATAGATGTATTCCTAAATACCTTGGGATTATATTTTTATGCAATAGTGAATTGGGATATTTAAAGGAAGCTGGCATAAGAAAAATCCTTCCTTCAAAGGAGAATCTTTTTAAATGAAGGTTAATTTCCTCTGATTGCATTTTTTTTAACTTCAGATTTTGATAAATCTTTCCTCTCCTTCCTATAAAACAAGGTATAACTTTATTTTTGAGATGCTTAATAACAGAATATATGACATAAGCCTCTAGATATCATTCAATTTTATTTCTTACTACTAGACAGGTCTAAACTCAAATTATCCTATGCATGAGATTTCCACAATCTATTTTGGCCACCTATTTCACAAGTTTATACCCTTGACTGAGAGAAATTCCTTCTTTCTCTGAAATCAAATCTGCAATCTTAATTATTTTGGCCTTATTTTTACCTTAGTTGGAACTTGGATTTTTGCCCAATGTACTACCTATCTTTGAACTTGATAGCAATTGTGGGATCATTAAATCAGCAATCCCAGTTCTTTCAGCTTTTTCTTTTTTTGGGGGGGGGAGTAATATATCATTTTTTAAAAATTTAATTTTATAATTATAACATTTTTGACAGTACATATGCATAGGTAATTTTTTTACAACATTATCCCTTGTACTCCCTTCTGTTCCGAATTTTCCCCTCTTCCTTCCACCCCCTCCCCTAGATGTCAGACATTCCCATACATATTAAATATATTATAGTATATCCTAGGTACAATATATATGTGCAGAACTGAATTTTGTTGTTGTTGTTGTTGTTGTTGTTGTTGTTGCAAAGGAAGAATTGGATTAGGAAGGTAAAAATAACCTGGGAAGAAAAACAAAAAATGCAAACAGTTTACACCCATTTCCCAGTGTTCCTTTTCTGGATGTAGCTAATTCTGTCCATCATTGATCAATTGGAATTGGATTAGCTCTTCTCTATGTTGAAGATATCCACTTCCATCAGAATACATCCTCATACAGTATCATTGTTGAAGTGTATAATGATCTCCTAGTTTTGCTCCTTTCACTCAGGATCAGTTGATGTAAGTCTCTCCAAGCCTCTCTGTATTCATCCTGTTGGTCATTTATTACAGAACAATAATATTCCATAACATTTATATACCATAATTTACCCAAGCATTCTCCAATTGATGGGCATCCATTCAGTTTCCAGTTTCTAGCCACTACGAAAAGAGCTGCCACAAACATTTTGGCACACACAGATCCCTTTCCCCTCTTTAGTATTTCTTTGGGATATAAGCCCAGTAGTAGCACTGCTGGATCAAAGCGTATGTACAGTTTGATAACTTTTTGGGCATAGTTCCAGATTGTTCTCCAGAATGGTTGGATTCTTTCACAACTCCACCAACAATGTATTAGTGTCCCAGTTTTCCCACGTCCCCTCCAACATTCATCATTATTTGTTCCTGTCATCTTAGCCAATCTGACAGGTGTGTAGTGGTATCTCAGAGTTGTCTTAATTTGCATTTCTCTGATCAATAGTGATTTGGAACACTCTTTCATATGAGTGGAAATTCAATTTCATCATCTGAGAATTGTCTGTTCATATCCTTTATCATTTATCAATTGGAGAATGGCTTAATTTCTTATAAATTAGAGTCAATTCTCTGTATATTTTCGAGATGAGGCCTTCAGCTTTTTCTTGTGGGGACTATTATCTAATTGTTGAATAATTTTTCTCCTCCTAACTTTAAAAAATATCTAAATTCCATTGTAGCTGGAAGCTGAACACTGATTGAAAGGGTCTAAGGAGACCAAATGAAAGGATTGGTTTCAATGCTCACATTCATATAATCAATCAGTCAACAAGCATCTATTAAACACCTACTTAGTGCCAGGCACTGTACTAAGTATAGGTGATACAAATTTTAAAAAACAATAAAAAGTTCCTTCCCTCAAGAAGCTTGCATTCTGTCAGGGAAAGATAACACATAAAAGAGAGAAGAAAAGTAGGGGTGCAGGGAGATAAGGAGGATGGTAATCACTCAGGGGCATGGTGACAAAGTGCAGAGGGGTCCTGGGAGTAACTCACCAAGGGGAGAATTTTTTGATTTTTGCACAAATTGGATTTAAGGGAGGCAGAGCTCCACAAAGTCATAATCCTCACTCTCTCTTCTAGAGCCACCATTGCCCAGTCGCAGGACAGAATCAAGATGACTGGTGATGGCGTGGGATGCAGTGGATGACCTTAGCATCTGCAGGGTCTGACCAAGCTCTAGTACTCCACAGCACCTGCTGCACCTGTCTTTGTGGCAATTGAAACAAACTGTCTCATCTGTCCGTTCTAGCAGGGAAAGTCTTTACTTATTTGGGGTAGACACCCTCCTAGGGACTGAAACTCTTTGGTTACCCTCAGTCTGGTTTAGTCTGTCTGGTGTGGCCATTGTGCATGCTCCAGCTTCTTGGAGCCACAGGTGACAGGTAGATCAGGTAGATACGAAAGGTGGAAAGTAGCCCTCTAAAGGGTTCTGCAGCCAGAATGGGGATAGAAAAATAAGGTATGTTTCAGACATCACTGTTATATGGGTTTTCCATCAGGTTCCATCCTAATGTATTTCTTAATACAATAGATTTAAAGTTGAAATGCATTTTATGAATCTATCTACTTCAACTCATTATTTTTGTAGATGAAAAATCGATCAAGAGGAGTTACTGTCCTAAAGCTTGTAAAGAGTGGGATTTTAAATCCAGATCATCTGACTTATACAATGTTCTTTCTACTGAGCCAAGTGCTTACACATCTTTTTTTTTTTTTAATTTTAAAGCTTTTTATTTTCAAAATATTTTCAACAAGTAAAACCTTTTGTTGCAATTTTTTTCTCCCTCTCTTGCCTCCAGCTCTCCCCTTAGATGGAAAGTAATTCAATATATATTAAACATGTGCAATTTTTCATTACTTATTTCCACAATTATCATGCTGTACAAGAAGAATCTGATCAAAAAGAAAAACATGAGAAAGAAAACCAAATGCAAGCAAACAACAACAACAAAAAGTTAAAATACAATGTTGTGATTCACACAGTTCCCACAGTCCTCTCTCTGGGAGCAGAAGGCTCTCTACATCACAAGGTGATTGGAACTGGCCTGAATCAACTCATTGTTGAAAAGAGCCAAATTCATCAGAATTGATCATCACATAATCTTGTTGCTGTGTACGATTTTTTCTTGGTCCTGCTCATTTCACTTAGCATCAGTTCATGTAAGTCTCTCCAAGCCTCTCTGTAATCATCCTGCTGGTTGTTTCTTACAGAACAATAACATTCTATAACATTCACATACTGTAACTTATTCAGCCATTCTCCAATTGATGGTCATCCACTCAGTTTCCAGTTCTTTGACGCTACAAAAGGCTGCTACAAACATTTTTGCACATGTGGGTCCCTTTCTCTTTCCCTCTTTTTTTTTTTTTTTTTTTTTTTTATGATCTCTTTGAGATACAGATACAGTAGAGACACTGTTGGGTCAAAGAATATGCACAGTTTGATAGTCCTTTGGGCATAGTTCCAAATTGCTTTCCAGAATCATTGGATCAATTCACAACTCGACCAAGAATGTATTAGTGTCCCAGTCTTCCCACATCCCCCTCCAACATTCATCATTGTCTTTTCCTGTCATCTTAGCCCATCTGAGAAGTGTGTAATGGTACTTTAGATTTGTCTTAATTTGCATTTCTCTGATCAGTAGATGCACACACATCTTGACAACACTAATTTCCATATAAGGTTTAGGCTTTGCACTTCCTTTTTTTTTTTTTTTTTTTTCTTTAAATAAATGCATTTTACTCATTTATTGAGAAGATTTTGAATTCCGTTATACTTTTAAAGTAATATCTCATATTATTTCACATATTCTAAGCTTAAAACAAAATGAAACATTCTTCACTTTACCTTGCTTTCTCTTTCTTATCTGCTTTTGTCCATTTTTTTGATTTGATTACTTTCCCTTCCTCTTCTGTTCATATTATATTTTTTCATTTCTTTAAGACTCAGTAGCACAAATATTACTCTGCATGAGATCTATAGATCTCTTCATTCTCCATTATTGTTGATCTCAGCGCTCTCTTAGAATTTTGTTCAGATTCCTTCAAGGATTTATGCATTCTAATTTTTATTTTATATTTTATTTACCACTATGTGTGTATATATATATGTATATATATATATATATATATATCTTCTTCATTAGACCAAAAGCTCCTTGAGGGTAGCTACTCATTTTTATTATTAAGCAAAGTATCTTTAATATAGTCAGCAATTAATAAATTATTTATTGAATGAATGAATGAATTCTAATTCTGCTTTCCAAATTATAGAACTAGGACAAGGCCACTTGGACTTTGCCTTTGGGTAGAAAAATTTAGAGGGTGAGGTCAAGCACCACTATGGACATTTTCCTTTGTCCACCCAACTCCTGGTGATAGCAGCTTTGTCTCAAGAATTCTTACTTGCCTTTAATCAGCCTCAATCAGGCTCAATATCTTATGGCATCCCCAGGGAAATCTTCCTTTCTTCAAGCCACACATTAGGCTATTTCCTCTTCCAATCCCAACCTGGCAGCTTGCCCTACATGTAAAAACATTTTATGCATGGCTCTGTTAGCTACCCATTTATCTAGTTTCTGTACATAAATTTAATAGGTATAATCTCAATTCCATCAACTACCTTTTCTGACACTCATGCTGCTATGGCCAGTAGACAGGAAACGGTGCAGAAATACAGTAATAACGGACATCTACATAATAAAAAGAAATAATCATCATAATTTAATTCATTAAAAACTCAACCATCAGTTCACTTAAAAAAAAAACCTACAATAAACTCTAAGTGCTTTGGCTATCAACTGTAATGTAAATGGAAATTGGGAGAACCATAAAAAGTCACTAGGGGTTAATATTGAATGAAGAACACAAAGAGTTTGCCTAAAATCATATATACTTTCATATTACTAATGTAATTAAACAGTTTGATAACTTGCCACTCACCCTTCAGACACATGTCACAGCTGTCTGTATATTCACCATCCTCACCTTGCTCATTTTTTTTTACAGTTTTTAATATGAATATCAATTCCTTTTTTCATAAATGCAACCCATAAATGCCACAACTCCCCCAAGGAATTTCCTCAGGCTTCATTTAAGGCTCCATGAAAAAGGATGTAAAAGAGACCTTTCTTTTGTAAAGTGATCCTATAATTCTGTCCAATATCTATCATTTTCAAGACCAAGTAATCATATTTAATAGATCCTAAATTACATTCTGTCAGGCAAGGATTCCCTTGATGATATTAACCAGAATGGAGGTACTGACACTTAGAGGCCTGAAAGTAAGATATTGTTCTACAAAGAAGCTTAAAAACCTTTCTTTCTTTTTCTTTCTTTCTTTCTTTCTTTCTTTCTTTCTTTCTTTCTTTCTTTCTTTCTTTCTTTCTTTCTTTCTTTCTTTCTTTCTTTCTTTCTTTCTTTCTTTCTTTCTTTCTTTCTTTCTTTCTTTCTTTCTTTCTTTCTTTCTTTCTTTCTTTCTTTCTTTCTTTCTTTCTTTCTTTCTTTCTTTCTTTCTTTCTTTCTTTCTTTCTTCTTTCTCTCTCTCTCTCTCTCTCTCTCTCTCTCTCTCTCTCTCTCTCTTTCTTGGCGGCTGTTATCACTAAACCTGCTATAGAGAAAGATTTGAAAAATAGAATTTCTCTTTCCATACATCATATAACAAATCTTTGGATTCCTTTCCAAAAGTAATATATAAGGCCTACTTCCATAGCAGATCCTTGACCTTATCTCTTTCCTCTATGAAATTTATCAGTATGATTTTTTTTTTTTTAAACACTGAGCCAGATAGATTGGTAAGCATCTTTCTACTTCTCTTTTTTGTTCCCTTTATAATAGAGGAGACTGAAATAAGGAGTCTGAGTGAGTTAAATTGGGAACATAGATGTTTTGTTTTGTTTTGTTTTTTCTTTTTAAGATGAGCAAGAATTTAGAGGCCATTGAATTCAACCCCCTTGCTTTACAGATGAAGAAACTGAGTTTAGAGTAGTTAAGTGGTTAGGGACCCACAGCTTGTAAATGAAATAGGATTTGAATTCCAGTCTTTTTGACACCATTCCAACATTGCACTATCCTAGCTTGCCTAAGGCCATGATTACAATTTGGAGACAGATGTTATTCACTGGTTATCTTGGTTCTATGAATATCAAGTGTCAGTTAGGAAATATCTCTTTGCCTGAGTTGGCATGCTGAATATTTAGGAGGAAAATCAGAAACATATCTCACTGAAGTTGAAGACAGAAAGAAGGGACTCCCATATACCCAAATATTCAAAGCAACATTTTTATGGTAGCCAGAAATTGGAAACAAAGTGGAGAATGGTTGAACAAATAAGAAATTATGCATTATAAGAAATTATGACTATAAGGAATTCAAAGAAATAAGGGAAGGCATTAACTGATTGAAAGTAAAATAAGCAGAATTGGGGGAACAATGTATATAAAGATTGTAATAGTGTAAAAGAAAAGAATGTTAAAATGAATCTGCATTAACCTATCTTGATCCTTGAGGACAGATGAGAAGTTCACCTCCCTTTTTTTGGTAGTGAGTAAGGGAAGGGGAATCTCTAAAATATTACATATCTTGTCAAAAACATTTGGTTTGCTTAACTCTTTTTATTTGTTGAGAAGAAAGACTTGTTAGATATATATTGTGGTAAATGAAAAAATTGCCCATGTAAAAACAAATTTTATCTAAATTAATTTTATCTAAAAGAATATAATCTCTTTGAAGGCAGGAATCATGTTCTATATATGAAACAAGTTGGTGAAATGGGAAGAGGACCAAACTTGAAACATTTCTGAATTCTGTCTTTCCTGTTTCTTAGCTGTGTAACTTTGAGTAAGTCTGAGCCTCATTTTTTTCATCTATTAAACAGGTGTAATTATATCTCCTCTGCCTACTTCACAGGATTGTTGTGAGAATATTGACAGTGGACATGAAACCACTTTTTGAATTGCAAAACTTTGGACAAATATAAATTATATGTTATCTTTTTCTATTCTTAGAACCTAGCACAGTATCTTGCATACACTTAATGCTCTACAAATTTTTTTTATTAATGATGATAAGCCTGGAGGAAGGATGAGGGCTTAATTTAGTCATATTAACTTACTCAAATTCAGTAGTTATTACTAAGACACTTCTCAGTGAGTGCTCAGCACACTTAGCAAACTAGAAAAACAAAGCCCATTCACTGACTGTGAATCAAAATCACCAAATTAGCTTTCTTTCAGATTTTCTGTGTAACCTTGAGTAAGCCATATTTAAAATGAAGATACTACTTATTTGAACAATTTTCAAATCCTGGTGGTATGTAAATTGCTTTGGACAAACAATTTTAATATAAGTTCATTTTGTTGCAAATAATCATGTACATATTTCTATTAACTGTTATTAATCAATTATTAGGCTGATTCAGAATATCAGATCCTGAGGACACAAAACCATACTGAGCTGGTTTTCTTCCTGTTAGTTCTGTCAGTCAAATGCTAGGTTTCATGTTGTACACAAGTGTGTCATTATTCTTTTTTTTAATTCTGCTATCTTAAAAAATGATTATTACTCCAAGGAAATCTTTAAAGGTTGTTAGCTTTTAAAGAGCACATTTCAGTGACTGTTAAAAATACTGTAGCAAGTGCTGGTATAGGGAAGTGAAGAATTTCAATAATCATTTGAGCCAAGAATCAGACTGCTGAATTACAGAGAAAAATGTGGTTGAAAATGAAAAACAGCACCACGGACAGAAAAACTATTGCTGAAAATTTGTCAAATCTATCCTCAGAAAATATGTCCACTGGAAAGTTGCTACTGATTCCTTTATAGTGCAGTGTAGAGAACTTGAAGTTAGAAGAACAGTGAGAAGACCAGTAAAAAAAAAAAAAAAAAAAAAGAAGAAGAAGAAGCTAACCATTCCTATAAAGAAAAAATGCTTGTCATGGGTAAGCATATGTGAAGCCTAGAGTTCTAAAGATTGAAAAATGGAAATTTTTAAAGATAATACTTACTTTTTTCCCCCCAAGGCTATACCAAAACTGTTGTCAGAAGTCCACGATAAGCCTATAAGTTCTGAGTGTCTTCATCAGAGTGTAAAATATTCACTGAGAAATATTTTGGGGATTTCTTTTTCTAATTTTCAGTGGGTTCAGAAGTCTTGGTTGCACTACAGGAACAATAAACTCTAAAAAATAAATTTGCAAATGGAGGTAGAATGCTATATCTACACTTTAGAATAATATGACATGTCTTCGCATCATTTCACATATCATGAAAGGTTAGGAAATTTATTTAAGAGAAAGTGATAAACATGCTTCAATGGTCTGTAAATTCATATGATTTCTTTGTGTTGTAATTTAAGTTAGACTTATAAAAAATAGACTTTTTGTCAAAAGCATGGTTAGTATCCAATGTGCTATGTAGTTTTATGATGAATTAAGAAAAAAATGTGGTGAACTCAATTCTAAATACAAACAAATAACAGAAAAAGTACATATTACATGTTAAGGTTTTTTTTTTTTAGGTTAATGTGCAATTCTTCTAAACATATTTCCATATTGTTATTATATGCAATAAAAATCAGATCAAAAGGGGAAAAAAAACACAAGAAAGAAAAAAAAAGCAAAAAAACAACAACAAAAAGGTAAAGGTACTATGTTTTTTGATCCACATTCAGTCTCCAAGTTCATCACACTTGATCATCACACAATCTTCTTGTTGCTGTGTACAGTGTTTTCTTAGTTCTACTCTGTTTTTTTTTTAAGATGTAAAAAATGTTTTAAGATTTATTATATAAGCAAATACACTTAATTACATCATTAAGAATGTCTAGTAGAGCTTATTGTATCAGCTGTGGTGGCTTTGAACTCTCCCAGAAATAGTCCAGGCCATGCAGCTTGAGGTTTAATGACCAGGGTAATGACTGCTGTGATGTGATGAGATTATCACATTCACCTACCAGATCCACCTAATTAATGTGGCTATGGTGTATATGAGGCATATGGGGAAGTACTTTGAGGTCACTTACTACCAGAATAAGGTTGTGGGCTAAAACATAGAAACAATACACAGTCATCCTCATTGAAAGATCAATGAAGAATATCCATTTTTCTGTCAAACCCAACAAGAATACAAAGCAGCAGAATTTGGGAAGAAAAACATGAAGAATGAATGGGTCCACATGAGATTTGAATTCATCATCTCTGGGAGGGAAGAGGAAACAATTTAAAAGAAAAAATAAAATGATTGATCAATAAAACCATTGACAGTGTTGAGGTTGAGAAGGGACCCCAAAAAGTTGGGGTCACAGATCAGTATTATTAGGTGTCTCAAAAGAATTTGCAGGCTTGAACCCATATCCAAGTAAAGGGGCAAAGTTTATTGTAATTGTAAAACCAATTGAAGTGGGCTAAGTTCCGAAAGAATTTTAGCAAAGAGCCTGCATCAAGAAGATATATTTATCCAGTTCTTCATGTCATTGATATGCTAATTTTATAGCATAAAAGTAGAACTGAGGAGGGTCTCAGGAATTTGGTTATCACTGTCTAGCAGACCTAAGACCATTCTAAAGCCAGAAAACTTTAGTTTTTAAAATTTTAAATTAATTTTATAATTATAACTTTTTTTGACAGTACATATGCATAGGTATTTTTTTTTTTTTTTTTTTTTACAACATTATCCCTTGTACTCCCTTCTGCTCCAAATCTTGTATTTGGAAGGTAAAAATAATCTGGGAAGAAAAACAAAAAAATGCTAACAGTTTATACTCATTTCCCAGTGTTCCTTCTCTGGGTGTAGCTGATTCTGTCCATCATTGATGAATGGAATTGTATTAGCTCTTCTCTATGTTGAAGATATCCACTTCCATCAGAATACATCCTCGTACAGTATCATTGTTGAAGTGTATAATGATCTCCTAGTTTTGCTCCTTTCACTCAGGATCAGTTGATGTAAGTCTCTCCAAGCCTCTCTGTATTCATCCTGTTGGTCATTTCTTACAGAACAATAATATTCCATAACATTCATATACCATAATTTACCCAACCATTCTCCAATTGATGGGCATCCATTCATTTCCCAGTTTCTAGCCACTATGAAAAGGGCTGCCACGAACATTTTGGCACATACAGGTCCCTTTCCCTTCTTTAGTATTTCCTTGCGATATAAGCCTAGTAGTAGCACTGCTGGATCAAAGGGTATGCACAGTTTGATAACTTTTTGGGCATAAATTCCAGATTGCTCTCCAGAATGATTGGATTCTTTCACAACTCCACCAACAATGTATTAGTGTCCCAGTTTTCCCACATCCCCTCCAACATTCATCATTATTTGTTCCTGTCATCTTAGCCAATCTGACAGGTGTGTAGTGGTATCTCAGAGTTGTCTTAATTTGCATTTCTCTGATCAATAGTGATTTGGAACACTCTTTCATATGAGTGGAAATAGTTTCAATTTCATCATCTGAAAATTGTTCATATCCTTTGACCATTTATCAATTGGAGAATGGCTTGATTTCTTATAAATTAGAATCAATTCTCTGTATATTTTGGAGATGAGGCCTTTATCAGAACCTTTAACTGTAAAAATGTTTTCCCAATTTGCTACTTCTCATCTAATCTTGTTTGCATTAGTTTTGTTTGTGCAAAAGCTTTTTAATTTGATGTAATCAAAATTTTCTATTTTGTGATCAATAATGGTCTCTAGTTCTCCTTTGGACACAAATTCCTTCCTCCTCCACAAGTCTGGGTAAACTATCCTATGTTCCTCTAATTTATTTATCATAATCATAATTAATTATAAATAGATTCTTTATGCCTAAACCATGGACCCATTTTGATCTTAGTATGTGGTGTTAAATGTGGGTCCATGCCTAGTTTCTGCCATACTAATTTCCAGTTTTCCCAGCAGTTTTTGTCAAATAATGAATTCTTATCCCAAAAGTTGGGATCTTTGGGTTTGTCACACTCTAAGATTGCTATTTTTATTCACTATCTTGTCCTGTGAACCTAACCTATTCCACTGATCAACTAGTCTATTGCCAGAAGACTTTAGAATCATTGACACATAAGGTTGTCGGTTAAGGTTAAAGAGTCTCAGGATCCCCAATGTATCTTCCCTAATGTTTAAAGGAAGAAATATTATATTCCTAGACCAGAAGACTTTTACAATCTTTGACAGATTGCCAGAACAATAGCCAGAAGACTTTAGAATCACTGACAGATTGTTAGAATAGAAACATCCCAAAGTCAGGGGAACCTCTCTAGTACTATCTCCCCTAGAAGCTATACTCCTTCAATAGAAAATAAAAACTTTGCTGCTTTAGAAAAATTGGTTAACTGATTTTGTTGTTGTTTGTCCTTTGTTCTCAAAGAGAACTGATGACTTCAGAAGGATGCTATCTTGATTTGCAAATAAATTGGATTTAAATGAGGCAGATATGTGCTAAATTGTTAGTCTCACTCTCTCTTCCAAGTTCATCTGAATCTTGTAGCAAGACATAAGATGGTAAGAGAGGACTCTAGATGACTTTACTTTTAAGCAAAGGTCTTTTCTAGGTCTCAGTTTGTCTGAATCACCCTTTCAGCGATTTAAGGCTAGTCTTAGTATCATAATTCAAAGCATATCAGAAGCTTGTATAGGAGATATTTTGGTCATAATTATCTACTTAGAATGAAGATTGTT
Source organism: Sminthopsis crassicaudata (assembly GCF_048593235.1). Taxonomy (NCBI): domain Eukaryota; kingdom Metazoa; phylum Chordata; class Mammalia; order Dasyuromorphia; family Dasyuridae; genus Sminthopsis; species Sminthopsis crassicaudata. The sequence goes on from NC_133618.1 coordinate 114,846,671, forward strand.
TTAATCTGATTTATTTGGATAATTAACTAAAATATCTATTTCATTGTGCTTGTGTGGTTAGATGCTGAATAGAATATTAATTTGAGCTTTTAGCAATGAGACAATAATAAAGAAAATATTGTTCACAATGTATAGCTTTTCAAAATTAATATTTTGCATTGACCAAGTTTTTGCCATAATTTTATCCATCCTTATTCCTCAAATGATTCTTATGATTAGGGCATTCATTTTTGTATATTTTGAGAAGTTGCAGATTCATCAGTTTTCCTATATCTATCTAGTTGTAAGTTCTTTCAAAGACTCTTAACAGTAAAAATGGTGTCCACTGATAGGTTGGTTGGTTGTTGTCCTTTGTTCTCAAAGAGGAGAAAAATGATATTACTATGCTAATGTTGAATTACAATGTGTCTGACTGTAGCTGATTAGACCAACACAAGCTCAGAACACTCTGCCACAGGCCAGATACAAATAATCCATTTGAACATTTGAGGTGACTTTTCTAACTTTGCATATTTTGTGTTTCTTCTGGGCTAATTCAATTCTGCTTTGCTAATAGAGCACAGCACCTTCTCTGATGAGGGCATGCCATGCTGGGTGGTCCTGTGATAGTGAATTCCATGTCATACAATTGATTGTAAAGTTCAATATTTTGAAAGTGTCTTTGTATCTCTTTTTCTGACTCCCTCAGGAGAGCTTCCCTGCTTGAAATCTCCATAATTTTTTTTGTTTTTTTGGCTAGCATACATTTGGCATTTGAACAATGTAGCCAGCCCTAGAGAGTCATGTGCTTTTTGCAGTAGAATTGGAATGCTTGGCAGTTTAGTTCAAGAAAGGACCTCATGTCTGATATCTTATCCTGCCAGGTGATCTTCAGAACCTTCCTAAGACAATTCAAATGAAAGCAATTCAGTTTCCTGGCATGACACTGGTATATTGTCTAGATTTCACAGGCATATAACAATGTCAGCACAGTCATTCTAATGCCTCTTCTCTCCCACATTTTTTTTTGGAGCCTTCCAAACATTGAGCTAGTTCTGGTAATGTGTATGTCAATCTCATTATCGATGTAGACATTTCTGAAAAGTATACTGCCATGATAAGAGAACTTATCGACAGCATTCAAGACTTCACCATTTGTTATAACTGATGGTTCTACATATGAATGGTGTATAGTGCTAGCAGATGGAGGACCTATGTTTTCTTGGTGTTAATTGTTAGGCTGTAATTAGTACAAGCAGTAGAGAATCGATCAATACTTTGCTGTATCTTAGCTTCAGAGGCTGCTTCATGCGTGTTATTCTCATGGAGCTTGTCTTGAGTTTCCAGAACTGATGTCACCTAAGTATCAGTTCTGGCAGGTTCTACCAAGATGACATGACTTTGTGGATAAATACAGCTAAATTTAGAGAAGCTCACCATCAGAAGCCTGACTATCAAGAGATTAATAGTTTTGATTAGAGAGACTTGAAGACTATCCAGTAAAGTATGGATATATTTTCATCCCAATTATCTGAATAATTAACTGGACTGTGTATTTCATTTTGCCTATGGAAACAGAGAGGATGTATATATATATATATATATATATATATATATATATATATATATATATATATATATATATATATATATAAAGAGAGAGAGAGAGAGAGAATATATGAGAGGGTATATATATAAAACATTCTGTTTGAGTTCCCAGTAGTGAAGTATGAGAGGAAACATAATTTATAATTCAAAACTTTTTAGAAACATATAACTTAAATGCAAGAAACATCTTTTACAATGGAAGGGAAAATTAGAGGTAGGGAGAAGAGGGAATTTCTGAACCTCACTCTCATCAGAATTGATTCAGAAAGGGAAAATATATGTGCATACAAAATATAACAACACAGAAGAAAACTGGATAAAGGAAAATACACAGTTAGGAATCATAACTATAAATATGAATGGGATGAACTAACTCAAAAAATGGAAGTGACAGAATGAATTAAAAACCAGAATCCAAAAATAATGTTTACAAGAGATACACTTGAAAGAGAAACACACAAAGATAAAATAAACTTAAATTTATTTGGAGCAGAATCTAATTCAGGGGTCCTCAAACTATGGCCCTCTGGCCAGATGCAGCCCGTTGAGGATGTTTATGTGGCCCACCGGGTTATGGCAAAATCAGACTGGAAGTGACGTTCGACCTAAACTTGCATTAGCAATGCACACTTCTGACACTGGACTGAGATGGTGGAGACAGAGTGTGAGGCAATACCGAGTTGAGGTGAGTTCCCAGGCCGGGGTGTATGGTGTGGGGAAGGGACCAAGATTCAGAAGACGGAGAACTGACAGCCTGCGGCCTTGCAAAGTAATGGAAGCCACCACAACAGACAGGCTGGAGGGATGTACAGTGCATGCTGCGTGTGTCACGGCTGCTGCTGGGGAATGTATGGGCTGTGTCTGGTGAGCAGGTATAGTATCAATTAGTACTACAAGTCCCAGCTTGAATCTATCATAGTCATTATGCTGTAATGACAATGTAACGACTTCCTCTCTAGTGCATGTTGTGGTACTGATTGCTATTGTCGCCCAGAGTGAGGCTCCTGGTACCAGGCCATGGCCCTGTATCCATAGTGACCTCGTGTCTGGCTCTTGTGGTCATCAATTTTATCATTGTGTGCATGTTCTGTAGTTTCATAAAGAGATGGAATATTGCTAACATATGTCATCAGCTTATAATTACTGGGGGCCTGACCTTAGTGCCCCCCCTTTTCCTGAGTATGATGCAGAGCTGGTGTACTGCTTCATCCCCCTCCAGATGCTTAAGGTCCCCATACACTCGTGCAGCTTCAAGTCACATGATGACCTCCCCCAGAAGCCCCAATGTACAACTTGTCACTGAACCTCATTCTGCACATACAATATATCTTGCAGTTATATACATATATGCACAGAATTGCCTGTGATTATGATAAATACGAGTGCAGCAGGTACAATCATGCAGCGCTGGATCATGAGAATTGATCCCAGGATTCAGAGGAAGCCAGGGCATTTGGGAAGGCCACCTGAGCGGTGACTTGTGTGCAATGAAGGTCTGAAGCAGGAGAGAGAGTGTGTGGGAAACAGAGGCATCACAGTGCAGAGGCAGCTTGGAGGAAGTTGGGCATTGCAGTCTGTATGTCTCTGTGTGGGCAAAGTTATTGCTGATATATTGTTTTTGTAGCGCTGTATATATAATGGTATTTTACTAATAGCAATTTGGAATCCCTTAGAAATAATGATGTCAAGAAAAAGAAAAGTTGACTTGGAGTATAGGATATTCAAACAACAGTGGACTTATGATTACTTTTTCATGCACTACAAGGAAAGAGCTGTATGTCTGATATACCAGAATATAGTGTCTGTGTTCAAAGAATATAATTTGCGTTGACACTCTGAAACTCAGCATAAAGATAAATATGATTGTTTGGTTGGAGAAGTGAGAAAAGATAAAATATTAAAACTGAAAAATACATTGACAACTCAGCAAAATATTTTTGTGAAGCAGAAGCAGCTAAATATTTCATCACTGTGAGCAAGTTTTCAAGTTGCCAAGCTAATGGCATGCACTGGAGGGAGAATTTGTTAAAGAATGCCTTCTTTCTGTTGCCAAAGAGATGTGTCCAGAAAAGGCCGATTTATTTAGTACAGTGAGTCTTTCAGGACTTACAACTACACAGAGAATTGAAGAAATGGGAGACAATCTGCATTTGCATTTGCAAAACTCCACACAAAAAAATTTCATATATTTCCTTGGCACTTGATGAAAGCAATGATGTTCATGATTCTGCACAACTTCTAATTTTTATTCGTGGGATGAATGATTATTTTGAAGTCATAGAAGAGCTTGCTGCACTGCAAAGCATCAAACAAACAACTATAGGAGAGGATATCTATGAAAAGGTTTGCCAAACTATGAATGGTTTGGAGCTGGACTGGGCTAAACTAGCCAGCGTGACAACTGATGATGTCCCTAGACTGATGGAGTCTAAGAAAGGAGTAATTGCTCACATTAACTAAGAGATGGACAAACATAACCATTCTCATCCAATAATCATACACTGCCTCATCCGCCAACAAGCGCTGTATAGTAAATCACTGAAGTGGGACTCTGTTATGAAAATTGTGGTATCTTGTATTAACTTCATTAGAGCTATTGCAATAAATCACAGACAATTTCAGGAATTTCTGTCTGAGCTAAATGTTGTAAGAAGATATTCTGTATCACACAGAAGTCCGTTGGCTGAATTGAGGGAGAGTTTTGAAACATTTCTATGACTTACTTCCACAGATTACAACTTTTCTGCTTTCAAAAAACAAAGAAGTACCAGAGCTCAATGATGCATAATGGAAACAGCACCTTGCCTTTCTGACAGATGTAACAGAGCTACTCAACAATTTCAATATGCAACTTCAAGGAAAGGGGAAGCTCATCTGTGATATGCAATCAGATGTCAAAGCATTTGAAGTAAAATTAGGCCTCCTCATCAAAAAAGCGGAGGAAAACGTCTGCCATCTCCCCACAACTCAAAATCTGTTAGCAGAAAAACCCCTGATTGCATTCCCAAATCCTCATTCAGGAACCATGCACTCAAAATGGCAACCATCTTTGGCAGCACTTATGTCTGTGAACAGACTTTTTCTAGAATGAAACATTTGAAATCTCCAACCAGATAAAGTCTAATGGATGCACACTTGCATCACTTGTTATGACTAGCAGTGACAAATATGGAACCAGACATTGACCATCTCATTAGCCAAAAGCAGGCCTATAGTTCCCATTGAAATACTGGTAAGTTTGTTGATTTAACTTTATTTCATTTTAAATATTGTATTTGTTCCCATTTTGTTTCTTTTCTTCAAAATAAGATATATGCAGCGTGCATAGGAATTCGTTCATAGATTTGTTTTTACTATAGTCCAGCCCTCCAACAGTCTGAGGGACAGTATACTGGCCCCCTATTTAAAAAGTTTGAGGACCACTGTAATGTGTTTCAGATGAAATAAAAAGGGTGAGGGTAATTATAATCTCAGCCAAAGCAAAAAAAAAACAAAACACAAAAAAACCTAATTAAGAGAGATAATCATGGAAAATACATTTTGATAAAATACATTACAGACAATGAAGTAATTTCCAACAGTTTTTAGCAAGTTTCTTTGATTTTAAAGTCTTTATCCTTTAATTATATGCCAAACATAGAATTGAATCAAATTTATAAAAATGAGAGCCATTACCCAAATGATAAATGGTAAATAGGCAGTTTTCAAAATAAAAAATCAAAGCTATCTATAATCATATGGGAAAAGGCTCTAAATTATTAGATTAGAGATTAGATTAGAAAAAGACAAAAATGAAATAACTGTTAGGTATCACCTCACACTTATCAGAAGAGACAAATGATATAGGGGATGAGAGGAAAAATAGGTATAATAATGAACTGCTGGTGAAGTAATGGACTGGTTCAACCATTCTGAAGAACAATTTGGAACTATGCCTAAAGGGCTATAAAAGTGTGCATACTCTTTGACCCAGAAATACCTTTACCAGGTCTGAATCACAAAGAGATCAAAGAAGGAAAATAATTTATATGTAGAAAAATATCTATAAAAGTTCTTTTTGTGGTGGCAAAGAATTAGAAATTGAGGGGTTGTTCATCTACTAGGGAACAATTGGAGGTTGGCATATAATTGGGATGGAGTACTACTTTGCTATAAGAAATGATAAGGAGCATAATTTCAGAAAAAATATGTCATGAATTATATAAACTGATGCAAAGTAAAGTGAGGATAACCAGGAAATCATTGTACATAGTAAACAGAATTGATGTACTGATGATCAACTGCAAAAGACTTAGTAATTATGATTAAAATAATAATCCAAGACAATTTAAAAGGATTAATGATGAAAAATATTATATACCTTCAGAGAGAGAAATATGAACTCTGAGTACAAACTGAAGTATCATTTTCTCCCTTTTTCTTTGTTTTTGTTATTGTTTTTAAATACTACTAGTTTAGAAATTATGAAGTGAATAAAACCCAGCAAAAGGCCATGTCCCTGGTGACAACCAAATGTCTAGATGGGCCTCAGGGAAGGATACTGACAGGATTACCTTGTCCCAGAGTAGGCCTTTGTGGAATTTCTTGTAGTAACAGGATTATTTTGTCCCTAAGTGGGTCCTTGTTGAATTTCTTGCATTGACAGGATTATCTTGAACTATCCACAGTATATAATCAGGAGGCCAAGCAATAGAAGTCAGCCTCTTAGGTTATTTTGTATAAAAATTCCCTGAGGTAAACAACTGTCATAGTTAGAATCCCTGGCTTGGAGTCCTTTCCTATAAATGGTTCTTTCCCCTTTCACAGGGAGTTTAGCTTACCTTATGCATGATGAAACTTTTACCCCTGGACTCAAAGGTGGCCTGAGCCTAGATATTCTTCCTGAAGGATTCCCTGACTTTATGACTTATACCCCATCAGAAATTTTTCCATGATTTTCCATATGTAATTTATATTCTATCATTTGCCTTCTTAGTGGGTGTGGAACAGAAAGAAAGAATCTGTGACTCAAAATTTTAAAAAGAAAACAATGCAAAAAAATTTGATATTTTGAAAAAATTTATTTGTGACATATTTAACAAAAATATGTAGTAAGACATAAAAACAAACCTTTTAGAATTTAAAGAATGGATTCAAAATTCCATAATTCTTTGATTATTCCAGCAAATAGTGGGATCAAACTGAAATTACATATATCAGAGAATGATTCAACATTTCTGAGATTAAATGTACATTTGTGCCAAACACAATTGTAAATCTAGACATCTGTCCTTATGCTAATTAAAGAACAGGAAAAAAGAAGAGTTTTTTTTTTTTTTTTCTTGTTCTTAAAAATCAAGAAAAAAACAGAACTGGTAATTTATTATATATTTTGAATTCTTCCTGAAGTTCTGCTGGGCCTCTGACAATGTTCTGTTCTGTTTTGTTTTATTTTTCTTCTCTGTTTTTTTCCTATTCTCTTTTTTTAAAAAATAAAATAAATTTAAAATAAAAAAGAATTTTAAAAAGAATACAAGGCTGAAGATTCAAATGTGAAAAAAAAAATCAAGTAAATCATTCTAACATTACAAGATACTGGTCGCATGGCTGCTTCATGATTCACAAGCAATCTGTAGAAGCAGTTCTGTATAGTTTTCCCCTATTCTTCCTTCCTTTGCATCCTATAGAGGGGGAGAAAAGGGAAGAGCAGGATTTAAAGTAATAAAGGCCCCTTTTTGTGGACTTAGCATAGTTAGGAACCTCTGACCCCCAATAGTCAAGGCAATCATTTAATCCCCAGTATTGAAAATACGAGAATCCATATGAGTTGGTGATAAGAGAACCTGATTTGGAACCAGGGAGACCTGTATACAATCCTTGTTGCTGATACTTGTTGCTGTAACTTTTCAGAGATATCCAGAAAGAGCAGAAAGCAAAGATCAGAGAATGGATATTGGTCCCTGAAATGTTGGCTCTGAATGGGCAGAACTCTGTAAGAGACCAAGTCATCATTCCCAAATCCCAGAAGCATAGAAAATATCTTTACTCTCTCCAGTGAGCTTGGCAATGGGTATGTCTAGGCCCTGGATAAAGAGATATAATCAAAGTGTGAAATCATGGCTCATATCCTAGTAATCACATCAAAGTGAAAAATGAAGTCCAATGATTAACAAACTATAAAAGTCCTACTAAAACAAGAGGAAATTGTTCATCAAGATGTCTATTAATTGGCTTAGGAGGAAAATAACCTGTTTTCCCAGACATATCTTCAGAAAAACGTTCTATTTCTCAGCAAGATATACAGAGTCCTGATTTCCAAGCTATAGTAGAGTTTCTTTTTTAGCATAAAAATAAATAAATGCATAAAGGAAATCAACACATTTTCCCACTTTTCTCTGCCCAAAGAAGTTGTCACCTGCAGAGGCAACTCAGTCAACAAGGATTCTTGGGGAAAGAAATGAAATAAGATAATCAGTTGATCTGTGGGCAGACTGTGTTGTTTCTTGTGCCCAAAGGACTTTCATGAGCTCAGCTTGTGTTATGGGGGAAAAGGGAGGGAAAGAAAACCCAGCATGAAAACAGTGTGAAGCATGTTCAAATCCATTGCTCACAGCAGGGAAAAACAATTGCCTTCCTCTCCTGTTTCTAGTGACCTAGCATGTGTGCAGATCGTAGTGCTAGGAAGAGACTCCAAAATTGCCTTCAACAAGGCTTCCCTCTGTTATTTCAGGTTAGCAAATGCCAGGTCAATTATAGGCAATGTAAGAGACTCTCCAGAGAATCCCTAGAGCCCTGCACTTAAGCTCACTCTCTTGGGCTACAGATCCTTGGAATAGTCACCTGCCTGATTTATAATACAAGTAAGATCATAGTTATGGAGTCAAGGGTCCCTAGGACCATAGCAACTTGAGGACCCTAAACTCCAAGAATAATTGCATCATATGTTCCTAAAGCTATTACTAGACTGTATAAAATAATACCATGAGACTTTAAACCCCTGTAGATTAGAGAAACTGTTTCATGAATACATACCCCTTCTTAGCAGAATGGAATGATTTGCATGCTGTCCTTTCCTGATCCCTTGGTTACTTTTTCTCTGAATCCCAATCATGTATGCCGGTGCTTTCAGTGTAGGTGCTAAAGAGAACAAAGATGGAAATAGGTGAATTCAAATGTTTGTTTATAAAGATGTTTTGAGGATTAACTTCTCTCTGCTCATCCATTCAAACGGGATTAAAGGGATTAACTTGGATAATAAAGGCATACAGCGCATTATAAATACATATGCTGCCTCTAATTAATAGGTTCAGATATGAACATAAGATATGTCAAATTATTCCAGAATAGCCTATAATTACATTATTTTTAAATAATGGAAAGGAAACTCATGAGTCATTAGTAAGGAGATGACTTTGGAAAAAGGCAAACTCATTCAGCAAATATAATGCTTTACAAGACACATTTGCTATTTATGTGTACAGCTAATAACACCTATTATGCAGTCTTCATCTTCGAAGCCTGTGTTTGTTGAGAGAAGTACTTTAAAACAGAGATTTAATTACATAGTGTTCAAGTTCCTCTGGCAACATGAAAAGAGGGAAAGTCATTTGTGCTTTAATGAATGTTTTGAAAGAAAAAAACAAGTTCTCAAGTACTCTACAAGTTGAAGGCAGGAGGGATGCAGAAGGAAGAGAATATATATTACAATTTATCCATATGACATATGACAACACTGAGATGCTGAGAAAAGAAAGTCACTTTAGCTCAATATAAAGCCCTGCTTCTGGGCCACATATTTCACCCCTCATTTTTCTCCTCAAGAACTAGTAATGGCTTCCAAAGAACATTTTAGTAGGAAATGCTGATTATAAGAAAGAACTTCAAGCTACCCTTCTTTCTTCTCTTCAGCTAGAAGTTCCCCCAATCATTTGGGCTTCCTACAAATCTAGCTCTTTGCTTTTACAGATGAAGAAACTGAAGTTTAGACCAGTTACAAGACTAGTTTATGAGAACTAAAGAAAGATGTGACGGCTATCATCTGCAGAGTCAATGTATTAGTTTGATCTTATGAATATAGCATAAGCATTATATTTTATTTACCTATATTTGGACATGACCAAAAAGGGAATTTATTTTGTTTCAATATTTACATTTGTTAAGCATTTTATTTTAGTTTTAAAAAATGAATGCAACATAAATGTAGGATTATTTCTTCAGCTTTTGTAAAAAATTCCTCAACTATCTAGGTATATATTAAGTATTTTTATATAACACCACTTATATAAAGGTATAAAGAAGGTTTGTCTATTGCTTACTTATTACATACAGCACAAAATACCTCATAATTCCATTCCATACATCTTTCTGGATATACACTGAAACCTTATGAAGATTTAGTAAAAAGAATATGGGAAAAAATAATCCAGTTCATTTATTTTTTTTTTTCAGGCTTGTTACAGAATGCTATAAGTCCTAAAGTAGAAGTCAGAAGGCTTGGGCTGCTAAGTAGAAATAAATAAGGGAATCCCAGGGGGCAGAGATTACTCCATTTAAGGGTTCATAATATATAAATAGAGAAAAGTTAGGCATAATTGACATGTACCCTAGATTTAGGAGAGCAAGAGTTTAAAGAGTTAATGTGAAAGATAAGTACTACCCTATAGATTTAATAAGTTTATAACACAGGTTGACCAAAGTATAGGCTGTTCTCATTAATAATCTGATAGAGAAAATTTCAGTGCAGAAGAAAAGAAAAACAGTCTAAAGAAACAAATGTGGATACATAGAAAACTCATTACCTAACTTTGATGATTTTTAGGCAGGAACAGAATAAGGAACTAAACTCAAATAATGGAGGATGAATATGAAAAAATGAAATAATACTACAAGAACTGGGTCGGACTTGGATCAGTGTTATTAATATGTGTTAGAGAAAGGAGAGATTTCTTTTTACACTTAGACTGGGAGCAAGAAGAGAATTAAAGAAGGGATAGGAAACTGCTCAGAGTAAAAAGAACAATTATAAATGATAGAAGAAAATGCGCTTAATTCTTATTTTCCTTCTAACTTCCTCCTTTAAGAAAAATTACATTGAAACTCATGAAATAACAAAAATGATGAAAAGGAAATAAAATCCAAAATAATGCAGTAATGACAACAGTATAATTTAATGAAAGTAATTTGATTCATCACATCTTAGTGGAAATACTTTCTATGGCACTGAAAGAACTGGTTCTTTTGTTGCAAAGGTAGTTTCAATAATTTTTTAAAAATTTATATAGGAGGGAGGAAATATTTGTTGCTAAGCTACTTTCAATAATTTTTTTAATTATATAGAAGAGAGGAAATAAACAAATTTATTAAGTGCCTACTATGTGCTGCATACTATATTGTTTTACAAATATGATCTCATTTAATCTTCACAATAATATTGTGAGGTAGATGCAATTATTACTTTTAATACTATTTTATTTTTTTCAATTACATAGAAAAATAGTTTTCAACATTTATTTTTGTAAGATTTTGAGTCCAAATGTTTTCTTTATCCCTTCCTTCCTTTCTCCTTTCCCAAGACAACAAGCAATCCAACATAGTTGGATAATAATTTTAAACATAGTTCCAAATTGATCATCTTGTGAAAGAAAAATCAAAACAAAAGGGGAAAAACTATGGGAAAGAAAAAGGAAAAAAAAATAATGATTTTAATGTCAATCAACTAAGTAATCATTTATTAAACTCTTACTTCCATGCTAAGTACTTAGTTTTAAGACAAAGGAAAAATAGTTCTTGCTTTCAAGGAATCTGTGATCTACTGAAAAGAAACACAGAAACAGATAATTAAAAATAAATTTTAAAATAATTAAAAATATGCAAAATAAATATTGTTATTTGTAGGGGGGAGTACAATTAGCTAAAGAATCTGGAAAATTCTCTTCTAGGCACCAGTGGAGAACTAAGGCTTTTAAGAAGCAGAGTGAAATTTTAGATGCATAAATAAATACAAGTCTGCAAATGTATGAAATAAAATTATATTCACTAGAACCATATAGCTTCATAAAAAAGCATTACTATTCAAAAGTTTTTTATTTCAATTTTTTTCATTCAATTAATAGACTGGTAGATCTAGGGAATCATGAAGATCTTGTATACGTGGAAGGCATTTGATGAAATTTCTCATGCTATGATAGAATATAAACTGAAGAAATGTGGTAACAATATAGTCAAGTAAACTTGGAACTAATTGAAATATTGTACCCAAAATGTAGGCATAACTGAAAGACATAACCCTGAAAGTAAATTTCTGCAGATCCCCAAGCATCTGTCCATGGTTCTGTTCGATTTAACTTTTTTTTTTTTTTTTCCTGGCAATAATTTGGATGACATTATACATGGTCTATTAGCAATACTTCCAAATGACAGAGTTTTAAACAGGCATGTGTATACATAAAGAGAAAGTCAGAGACAGAGACAGATACACACATACATAGTTAAAAACCCTCCAGAAAATATAAAATAAAAACTTTAAGAAAGGGTCAAATATAAAGAAAATTAATATGCCAGGCTTAAAAATCACAGATATATATATATATATATATATATATATATATATATATATATATATTTTTTTTTTTTTTTTTTTTTTTTTTTTTTTTTTTGAAAAATAGGAATGATATGAGATAAAGAAAACATAGCTAGATGGATCAGGAAGAGTTAGGGTTCTTTAAGGTCAGTGTCATTCAACTGTGACAAGATAACCCAAAACATCTAAAATGATGTTTGATCTTCATTAATTGGGAATAGTATCAAGAACAATGGAGATGGTAATCCCAATATATTCTGCACTTTACAATATTAAATTTTGAGGAGCACATTGATGAACTGGAGGACATCCAAAGGAAGGAAAACTGAATGATAAAAGGGTTGGAGAACATGTCATATGAGAAAAGATAAAAGAAACCGGAAATGACAATTGTATTTATGAATTTGAAGATCTGTTATGTGAAACAAATATTTGACTCATTTTGTTTAGCCATTACACACAGTGAATGGAAGCTGTAGAGAGGTAGACCGATTGATTTATTGTAAGGGAAACAACCACAACTTCTAAATAATAATAATTTTTAAAAAGCACATAGGTGAAATGTGCTATCTTAGAAGGTAGTAATTTCTCTATTATTAGAATTCTTCAGGTAGAGAAAAGCATATGGGTCACATTTGAATATTACAAGAAAGATCCCAGTGAAAGTATAAGCTGGAATGAATCTCCTCTTAAAGCCTTTCTGACTCTTGATTTTGTGAAACATTTGTTATACCTTGATCTATGGATTTGAAAACAAAGTGTTATTCTCATCTCAACTGAATATAAAAATCACATAATTTTAGACCTGATATATAGTAAGTATCAACCATTTATTGTATATATAAAAACAGAGCTCTCGCTCTCTCTTTCTTTCCTTTTCTCTCTCTCTTTCTCTCCTTTTCTCTCTCTCTCTCTCTCTCTCTCTCTCTCTCTCTCTCTCTCTCTCTCTCTCTCTCTCTCTCTCTCTCTCTCTCTCTCTCTCTCTCTCTCTCTTTCTCTTCCTTTGTATGTGTGTATTTAAATAAGTAGGGTTGGCAGACAGATTATTTCATTTGCAATATCATCAATTTTAGTGTTCTTTCCATTTATGTATTATTGCATTATCTAAGGGATGCTGTGTTTAAATGAAAAAATCAAAAATGGAAAAAAAATAGAAATGAATTATCTCATTAGAAAAATAATTGACCTGGAAAGTGGATTAAGGAAAGATAATTTGATAATTATTGGATTCTCTGAAACCTAGAAATATCCTCTTGGTTTCAGCATGCTCCAAACATCATCACTAAGTCTCAGGCTCAGAACCAACAAAGCTGCCATAGCCACCACCACTCTACCCCCTTAGCCAAGCACCATACATGAGAGTCCTCTGTGGGCCCCAGGACAATATCAGTGCAGCATCAGGATCTATAGCCCTTAGCAGAAGAAGATTAAGACAATGTCATTTCTAACCCCAAGGCAGAGATCAAATTGAAAAGAAAAGAAAAAGACCAAAAAAGATAAACACAAAACCATACACACAAAAAACAATTAATGAAACTGGCCATACAAAGTTATTATGGTGACAGAAAAGACCAAGAAACAAACTTAGAAGGCAATAATGCCAAAACACCCATGGACAAAACCCCAAAGAAAAACAGGAAGTAGTTTCCAAGCAAAGAAAGAATTTATGGAAGAGTTAAAAAAAAAAAAAAAAAAAAAAAAACTTAAGAATCATATATAAAAAAGGTAGAAGAAAAAAGTGGGTGAATCAAAAGAAGATTGAGAAAAGAATCAACATCTTGGGGGGGGAAAAAAGCAATTGGTTAAAAAGTACAATTGGCCAAATGGAAAAGGAGATGCAAAAGCTAAGTGAAAAAAACAACTTCTTGAAAGTTAGAATTGGCCAAGTAGAAAATAATGACTCTATGAGGCATCAAGGATCAGTCAAAAAAATTCAAAAGACTAAAATAATAGAAGAAAATGTAAAATGCCTCATGGAAAACAACTGATATGGAAAATAGATTCAGGAGAGACAATGCCAGAATCATGGAACAACTTGAGAGCAATAATCAAAAGGAAGCCCTGGATAGCGTCTTTCAGGAAATTATCAAGGAAAACAGCCTTGATATCCAGAAACCAAAGATAAAATAGGCATTTAAAGAATTTACCAATTACCTCAAAAAAAGAGATCACAAAATAAAGAAACATGGCCAAATTTCAGAATTATCACTTCAAGGAGAAAATACTACAAGTAACCTGAAAAAAACAATTGACACATCAGGGAACCACAATCAGGATTGCACAGAACTTAGCAGCTGCAATATTAAAATACTGGAGATCATGGAACATGATGTTCTGGAAGGCAGAGTTAGGACGACAAACAAGAATAACTAACCCATGAAATTAAGCATAATAAACCAAGGGGAAAATGATCATTCAATGAAATAGAAGGATTTCTAGTTTTTATAAGACCAGAATTAAATTAAAATTTTTATTTTAATATCAGGACCTAAGAGAAGCATAAACAGTTAAAAAGTGGGGAAGAAAACCTAAAGGATTCGATATAGCTATATTGTTTGTGTTCCTACATGGAAAGGTAATTGTATCACTAATAGTACTGCTAAAAGGAATATACATAGAAAGGTGAATTTGAGGGACTAACATAAAAAATAATTAAGGGATGAGAAAAGGGACTACACTGGTTGTAAAAAAGTGAGAGGTAGGATGTGATAAATTATTTTACATGAAAAGATGAAAAAACTTTATTACAACGTAGGGGAATAAGGGAGGGTGGGTAATGGGAATCACTTAAACCTCTCATTAGTATTGGTTCAAAGAAGGAATAATTCAGTTGAATACAGAAATTTGTCACTCCAAGAAGAAATAGGAGAGGAGAAAATTAAGTAAAGAAGTAGGGGTGAGAGGAGAGATTGACAGAAGGAAGGGAATATCAGGGGAGATGCTAGACAGAGAAGCAAAACACTGGTGAAAAGGGAAAGAGTGAAAGGAGAAAAAGAGGACAAACAGTAGAAAAAAATAAGATGGAGGGAAATACATAGTTAGTAATCATGTCTGGAATGGAATGAACTCTCCCATAAAACAAAAGTGGATAGCAGAGTGGAACAAAAACCAGAATTCTACATTTTTTAAAATAAGAAATATACTTGAAGCAGAGAGACACACCTAGAATAAAGGTAAGAGGCTGAAGCAAAAACTAGTATGCTTCAGCTGAAGTTTAAAAAAAAAAAAAAAAAGGTTGGCAATGCTGATCTTAAATGAAGAAAAAGCCAAAATGGACCTAATTAAAAGAGATAAGAAAGGAAATTATTTTGCTAAAAGGCACTACAGATAACAAAGCAATATCAGTGCTAAATATATATACACCAAGTTGTATATCTTACAAATTCAGAAAGGAGGGGTTAAGTAAGTTACAAGCATTATGAAATATAAAATAGAAAAGTTTAATTATGTTAAAATTTAAAAAATATTTTGTACAAACAAAACCAAGGCAACGAGATTAGAAGGAAAGCAGAAAGCTGGGAAAGAATCTTCACAGTAAATGTCTCTGATAAAGGTCTCATTTCTCAAATAAATGGAGAACTTAGTTAAATTTGTAAAAATACTAGCCATTCCTCAATTGATAAATGGTTTAAAGTTGTCGAATTAATCAAATCTATCTATAAGCATATGAAGAAGTGCTTCACTTTTGAATTGAAATCATTTTTGACTAGAGAAATGCTAATTAAAACACCCCATAACTATCAAATTGACTAATTTGACCAAAAAGGAAAATGATATATGTTGGAGAGAATGTGGGAAAATTGAGACACTAATATACTTTTGGTGGAGTTGTGAATTGATCCAACCATTATGCAGAACAATGTGGAATTATGCCTAAAGAGAAATCAAACTGTACATATATTTTAAGCCAGTAGTACCACTTCTAGGTCTGTATCCCAATGATATCATTAAAAGGAGCAAAAGGTGCAAATATATAGCAACCCTTTTGTGGTAGAGAAGTATGGAAATTGAGGAGATATCTGAGGAATGGTTGAACAAGATGTGATAATGTCAGCTAGGTGGAAACACTTAACACTTCCTAGCTATGTGACCCTGGGCAAGTCACTTAACCCCAACTGCCTCAGGGGAAAAAAAAAAAAGAACAAGATGTGATATACGAATATAATGGAATACTATTGTGTAATAAGAAATGACAAACAAGAAAATTTTCTCAAAAACCTGGGAAGACTTGCATTAATTGATGCAAAGTGAAATGAACAGGAAACAAAACATTGTACACAGTATCAATTACATTGTGTAATAATCAACTATGAATGATTCAGCTTTTTTCAGCAACAAGATGATCCAAGACAAGTACAAAGAATGATTGTCTTTCTCTTTTTACAATGCTGAGCTCAAGTGCCACATTGTAGAGAAAGGATTTTCTAATTCAAGATGCTAATATTGCCCCCCAATTAAATTTTGTATCTATTTTTCATATACTTATATGTATGCATGCTGTCTCTTATGATTAAAATATGAATTCTCCCAGAGCAGGGACTATTTCATTTTGTCTTTGTATCCTCAGCACCAACATGCTGAGGTATGTAATAGGCGCTTAAAAAATTATTGATTATTTGAATTTCAGAAACCCAATATATCTAATTCTCTCTTAGAAAATCCAAAAAGAAAATACACTAAATTATCATTTTAACTAGAGAAAAAAATTCTGCTTATATATGAGCCAAAAAAAGGGGGAATATTTTCTCAGATTTATTAAAATATTTTCTTCTTCTCTGTGTCATTTGGTGTTACAAAGGCATGTAGAAAAGAATGATTCTTGTGTAATTTATTTACTAACTTTGGCATTTCAACCTTCAATTTGTTTGTTATCAGCTCTTCAAAAAAGATAACCATGGATGCTACAGAACAGAATTTTAAGGAACCATGGTAACTATTGAATGTCTCAAAGATTTGCCATCAAAAACTCATTAATTTCAATAAATGTTTGCTATTTATTTAATTATCTTCCTTTATATGGAAGGCTCTTGGTAAAATATTATGATAAAGAAGACAAGAAATCTTTAAGACCTTGTTCATTTTTTAACATAAGTCTTGGATTTAAAGTTTAAGTGACTTAGGAAGTTGGAAATTCATTAAGCAAAAGAAAGTTGGAAAGTACAATTAGGAGTAAATTATCTATCAAGTAAAGAATAGATGTAACTGCAAAAGATAAAATAAGAGTATTTCAATACTATGAAATTGGAAAGCTTTTGCACTAACAAAAACACTGCAGCATAATAATGAAATATTAAATTAAAATAATCTTTGGATAAATTGTCTCTGACATATGGATTTGAAATCCTAATTTTTGGTCAAATAAAACAAATATTTTATCAAAAGCCAAAAAAACTTGCAACAAACACCAACAATCATTACAAAGAATGTTCCAAATCAACAATAAGAAAAATGCACATCAGAACTTTTTTCAGATTTCATTTACACCCAGCAAGAGAGCCAATTATTTAAAAAAAAAAATTTGTTTTGACAGACACTCAAATATATAGCAGCACTTTTGAAGTTAAAAACAAAAAAGCCTAATAACAAAAACTGGAAACAATAAATGCTCACTTGTGAATGGATAATCAAATAACGCATGATTAGAATGCAATATTACTGTGCTGAAAATAATGATGAATACAAAGAAGCCTAAGAAAACATGTTAACTATATTTAGTGATATAAACAGAACTGGACACTCAATATGCACCATTACTATAAGAAAAATGAAAATAATTACAACACAATGACTAAACTCAAATGCTCCATAAATATGATGAACAAGCCCAAAATAAAGGAGAAATTAAATGAAAAATATACTTTCCTATGCATTCATGCAGAGGTGGGAAACTATGGGCATGAAACATTACATAATATTTGAGATTTTTTCAATATATTGGTTAGTTTTATTGAACTATTTTTCCTCTTTTTTATTCTTTCCTATAGGGATTGACTCTTTGAGAGAGGGATACACTAGGAAATGCAGGTAGTGGTTTTTTTTTAATATATCAATAATGTTTTTGAAGAATAGTTTTTAGAAGGTAGAGAACAATATTCAGTTTAATTTTCTATATGTGATGCCTACTTTCAGCTCAACTAGAGTATTCTTTAAAAATTAATTTTAGGAAGCAAAAAAAAAATCTTTACAGGTAATAGGAGTGAGTTACATTTGTTAAGTTTCAGCTAGAGGAAAATTTTAGCCTTAAGCTATAAATTCCAGAAAATAGGTGTATATAATAAAAGCACTGACAGACCTTAATTATAGTATTGCTAAAGACAATGCTCAATAAAATGGAGTAACCCTGAGATAAAATGTTTAATCTTTTGAGTGAGATGTGGCCTAATATCTGAGAAATAGAGAAGTGATATAATTCAGGTTCTTACTTTCAGGAGGTTATTAGGTGTCCTTTCATAAAATTCACTGTCACTCAACTCCTTTTTGCCTTTCAAAGACTTACTTTATTTTTGAGTCAAGCAGAATAGAAGTCATAAAGAATAAATTGATGACAAGTTACTACTTTTTTTTTTCTTCCTTCCTTTCTTCCTTCCCTCTTTCTTTTCTATCAAGAAATATCTAATGGTAAGACAGTGACCACTAATCATTTGTGCATTTTTGAAAAAAATACTTCTTTGCTGAAAGTTAAATGAGATCTCTCTGTCATTGCTAGTAAAAAAAAATCATAATGCTTTCTATATTCTTATCATGAATCAACTTTAAAAAAATATATTAAGTCCTTTTTATGGGCAAGGCATTGTGCTAAGTGCCAGGGCTACAAATATATTCATGCAAAAGAGGCCTTAGATTCAAGGAACTTACATTCTGATAGGAGAAAGACAATACATATAGAGAAGTAGTGGTCAAGTATAGGGAAGTTAGAGGCAATGGTGATTGGAATCATAGGGAAAATCATCAAACCTCCTCTCCAGACCATAGTTGCTAGTCCCCAGATTCCAAATGTCCCTTCAAACTCTTGAGATTCCATTTGAAGCATTTTATAAAAATTATGAATCTAATAATAGGACTGAAACCATAGCAAAATACTTTGTCACGTATTCAGAATAACTGCTTTACTATAAAGTTGATTAATAGCTGGAGATTGTATATTCTGCAATCTGAATACCTTTACAAAGAGGAAAAAAAACATTTTTCTTATTATGATTTAAATGCAAATCAATCTGAGGAGGAGGACTGACTGACTGATTTTCTAACTGATTTCTAGGGTTCTTAGCAGCCAGATGATTTGGTGATGCACAAGTTGGTAAACAGTCTTTGCAACAACAACAAAAAAGAAAGAAAGAAAAGAGGGGAGAAAGCAGGAACAAAAGAACCTGGGGAGAGAATGAAAGAAAGAAAGAAGGAAGGAAGGAAGGAAAAGTCACTTGTCGTGAATTCATTCTTCTATTCTCTACTATTCTGCTTATTCCAAAATGAAGAAAGCTTTTGAAAGCCTTGAAAAGGAATTATGAGTGACAGTGAATTTCATGAAAGGATATCTAATAACCTACTGCAAGTAAAAACTTGAATCATCTCGCTTCTGTATTTCTGAGTTATTAGGCCACATCTCAGTGAAAAGATTAAAAACAGAAAGAAAGATCTAAGTGGTAAAGGATGAAGATATAGTGTGATAACCACCATACAAAAAGTCAGACCCTAAGATGCTTAGGGTTTGGAGTCATGATTGAGATAATCCTGAAAAATACCAAAGGTTCAGGACTTGAGAAAGAATATGGCAAATATATTGTTCTTCTAATGGGCTCTGAAAAGTAGCAGGGGCAATATAGAATTATACTACATGGAAGTTTAATAATTTTCACCTTTTTCTTACCCTTATTTCCATTATCTCCCCAGGAAAGAACTCCTTTTATTTTTTGCCAAGTGGACACACTTTCCTAACCAAGTCATTCCCCTGTTCTCTGTCTTTGGTCTTCTAAGACCTGTAGCATTTTGCATAATTCTTAATAGATAAGGCTATGCAGTTAGATGCATATTCTTCAGTTATAAGCAAGAAGATCTAGCTTTATAGGGCTGCATGAAGAGACAAAGGGGAACTGCCTATATTTTGGCTATAGATGCGATTTGGAGATGAAAGAGCTGCCTTACCTGAACTTGAGGCCCAAGATGAGGAGGAAAAGCTCCAAAAAAGAATTAAATATTGAAACAGGCAAAGCACACTTCTCTGTAATTTGGCTATTCATCAAGATGGCATTATGCCCAATTTTACAATGAAGAGCATTTGATTTTATGTTCACTTCTCTCATGTGGAATTTTACTTTGATGTGCTCTCCTGTAAGTCCTTCTGAATTCCCCCATGAACTCTTATTTGGAGCCAGGGAAAAGCTGGTTCATTTACAAATCCTAGAACAGCATGAACACCTTTAATAGTGTATGCAAATGTAAATCATATTTTAACTTCCTTGGTTGGAAAAAGTTCTCTTTAATC
>NC_133618.1:114867319-115044819 GCF_048593235.1 Sminthopsis crassicaudata
CTATTTCAAAGAAGATTTACTAAAATGTTGTCTCTTTAAGAATAAAACCTTAACTCCACCAGAAGCTTTCTTTTCTCTACATTAGACAGCTCAGCTATGAAGTAGTTAAAAATAATGGTCAACTCCCTCTTCTGCCTTGTCATTTATTCATGGAACCCAAGACTTAGAAATGGTTCTATTTATGAGAATGGAATTAACTGGAACTTTTGAAGGAAATTCTCATTCCTATTAACATGTCAAATGTGACGTTTCCAATAACAGAACAACAATATTTATTATCCTACACACCATGAGGATTTTTAAAAGCACTAAAACAACATTTTTTTAGAGTATCCAAAGTCTGGAAAAAAAAAAAAAGAACAGACTTTTGAGAGAAAAATATTTCATTTGGATTATGATGTTTAATTACAATAGTATTTTAGATAAGGACAGGATTTGTATTTCAATGAGGAAGAGGGGTGGAGAATTGTAAGTCCTTTCACAGGGTTGGGTGGTCTATTATTTCTTAAGTTAGACTGGGGAGGGGGGCAAAAGTAGTTTATCTTCATTTCTCTTAAGAGAAAAAGTTTGGGTGGTTTAAACTCTTCCTTTTCCGTTTTCTCATGATATTCAATAGTATTTCTGGGATTGGTTGCATGTCCGTGAACATGAGCCAAGATTGATTGCAATCTAAGGCTTTGTTTTTAGATATTTTCTCCTAACAGCAGGCATGTATAAACAGACTAAATGACTAAATTGGGCAGCAATCTGACCTTTCTGAACAGAGAAGGTTCAAAATCTCCACCACTCTATGTCTTGAACAACAGAAATATTTTCAGTTTCAGTGACCTTATAGCTTTATTTCTTTGTATTCAGCAATGGGGAGAATAAGTATGTCCTGAATCTCTCCAAGAAGTAAGAGACTAAAGGATTACCTCTATCCTTACTGATCTAGTTCTGAAAGCAAATATATATACATACATATATATATATAATTTTTATATTCATATGATGATTGTGAGAGACCCTTAAGTGTCAACCAAACTGTGTAAGGAAACCATTAGTTGAATGTATACTCATATTTCTATAATATATGGCAAATGGAGTAGATGTCATCTGGCTTTTTCTTTCTTTTTTTCACAATTTTTAAAACAAATTATTCACATCTTTAAATCTAATATCAACTAAGATAGACGTTCTCATTTTGACTTTGTTGTGCTAAAATTGAATAATGAGTGGAAATTACTCTCACTTGAAAAAATCATTTAAATCAATGTATAAAATATACATTTAGATATCAGATATATATTGTATACATGTATATTAAAAAGGAAACTTCATAATACAAATTTCCCTCCAACAGTCTCAATTTGTAGTTTTGTTTTATTTTTATTTGATGAATTCAGAAACACCTAATTCCAAAACTCATAATGACAGAAGTCAACAGCTTCTACAATAAAGAAGAGCTTTACAGTAACATAAAGTATAAATTAAATATCCCATTCTTCTTTAAATTTAAAAAAAAAATTGTCATTCATGGAAAAAGTCGAAAAATGAGAAAATAGAAAGCATGGATTTGTTTTCCCAATGCAGGATAAATGAAAGTCCATTCCTTATCTCAAAAAACTTCATATTGAGGGCTTTAAATACATATGATGGCATCAACACATTTTTTTAAATATTTTATATAAAAATGTCAACCCAGAAGGAAGTAAATATGATAACAATAGCAGGAAAATCAACTAGCAGTTAAAAGGGAAAGCAGAAGCAATAGCTGAATTCATGTTTATAAACCTATTGACAAGACTAGTCTGACCTGCCACAAATTACCTTTTAGCTACTGTACGTTATGTATAGACTAGTCAAAACTGATAACATTTTGCTTTCATCAGTTTTCTGTTCAGGTTGTGAAAACCTGAAATGTTTATTGTAGCAAAGTAATACAATATAGCTAGATAGCACTCAGTCCCTGGGTGTGTTTACTTGGTGAAAAATGCATAAATGGGGAGAAAAAAACCTTTTGGGTTAAAGAACAGGGTTATTGCTTGCACAAGGCAGTTCATGGATTGTTTAATAGTATTTTAAATGTTTGTTAATGAGAGCCACAAGGAAGCACAGAAGAGCCGAAGATTGGTTACAGTGGCAATAGCACAGTAGGCCTGAAGATTAACATACCACTAGGGGACAGCAGAAAGTCACAAAATGAAGCAATGCCAAAGAAACAAGAACAAAAGGCTTTTCTTTGTCAAAAAAAGGGGTGGGGGGGGAGAAGGGGGAGAACTAAGATGTATTTCCAAACCAAAATCATTTTACAAGTGAAGTGTTTGCAACTATATTTTTAAAAAGCAGCAAAAATATTTGCAGGGGCCTATTTTTAGGTAGCTGGGATCTGTGTACCCGGAATGTGTTATAAAATATACATAATTGTATCATCCTGGCAAAATAAATTCAAATATGGACTATTCTATTTTCTGCTCTTGCTAGTACAGAAAAGTTTGAAAGATCGGGGGAAAGCATGGAAGAGGACATTAAAAAGATCTTGTCCATAGCAGAATATGGCAGTGGGATATGAAGTCTTTAAACAGCAAGGACAAAAATAATAATAATAATAATAATAAGAGGGGAACATTCCGTTTCCATAAAGATGGAATAAATATAACAGGAGAATAAAATTAATTATACAGAGGGTAAAATGGACAGGCCAATCTAAGAACACACATGCTGACTAAGGGATACTCTATCTTTCTTGTTAGCCCTAAGCATTTACTCTGGTTGTTGAGCTTGCTTACAACCATAGACTAAGGGCAATTCACGGACTTGGAATTTGGATGTTTGTGACTGCTGAAAATTGAATACATATACCTTAGCAATCTCCCTCAACAGTTCTCTGAAAAGGCCATTTATACTTCAATATCACAAAGCTAAGATTCATTTTAAATGTTTTTGAAATTCTAATATTCAAGCAATTCCACCAGATTGTCCATACTTTAAAATATAAGTTCTTTGCAGACATAAAACATGTTCTGCCCAATGTCTTACACACTTCAGAAGTCTAGTTAGTATCTCTATTTGACAATAGTAATAATCTTTGCCTGCTTTATGCTACACTTAACAATTATAATATTGTTAACTTCAATGTCATTCCCCTCCTTCTTTCCTTTCTTTCCCTTTTCCCTTTTTCTTTTCTTCCCCCTTCTTTTTTCCCTTCTTTTACTTCCTTCTTTCCTCTTTCATCCTTTATTATTTCTTTCTTCTTCCTCCCTTCCTCCCTTCCAGTCTTTTTTTTGACCTTCCTCCCTTCTTCCCTTTCTCATTTACTTCTGTTTTTCCTTTTTTTCTTCCTTCCTTCCTTCCTCTCTACTTTTCCCCTTCCTCCTTCCCTCTCTTCTTTTCCTTTTCTTTCCATCTTTCTCTTCCTTCTCTTATTTCCTTCCTTGTCTTCCTTCCTTCCTTTCCTTACTATTTCCCCCATCCTTCCATCTTTCCTTTCTACTTTCCCTCTCTCTTTCCTTACTTCTTTCCTCCATTCCTTCCTTCATTTTCTTTCCTCTCTTCTCCTCTCCTCTCTTCTTCTTCCTTTCTTTTTCTTTCACTTCCCTTCCCATCTTCTTTTTCCTTTCTTTCCTACCTTTCTTCCTTTGTCTTTGAGATCTGGAAAATTATATTAATATGACCTAATAACTAAATGGTCTATTATATTTCAGTTCAAAGAATAATAAAATTTTAAATGTCTTTACAAAGTTGTGTACTTTCTGTCTTCATTTATTTTTTGCAAAAGTGTCACTAAACCATGAGCAGACAAGTTACCTATTTACAAATATACTTAGAAGTCCATTACACAGGACTTTTCATAACAATTATGAAATCCATTTTTAAAAGTTTGTGAGAACTTATAGCCCTTTCCCAAAACCAAATCAACAAAAATTGTATACATATATATTAGTTTCTTGTAAATACCATAGATTGCTTCTTTTTTCCCCTTCCCTTGCGTGTTTTACTCTCCTATAATGTTTTACTCTTCCTGCCAATTCTCTTAATACTTTGACCCATTTGAGACTTCAATATTTCTTTTAGCCACAGTTTGTTTGTTTTTATCTGCAAGATTATAATTCTTTTTTATCTTCTTTTCTCTTTTGTTTTAAGAGTTCAAAAATTGTTCCTTATAACTTAATCATCCATTTTCCTCCCATGATCTTGGCCAACACGCCCCAAAAGTCTTTTCTTTAAAAGAAGAAATAGTGCATTTAGAGTTCAGAAAAACCTATTTCACAATTGTTATATCAAGAATCTCTTCCTAATGTCCAGCTTAAATCCCAATGACTGCAGTTTAAGACCCTCTGCCTTTTCCTATTCTTGGTGGAAACAGAGGCCAGCTGTTCACCACCACCTGCAAAAGTCCTGTCTTCCTTCATGTTCCCAAAGATTGCTATTAACTCCCTCAAAATCTTTTCTTCTCCAGACTAAACAACGCCAATTCCTTTACTCTTTCCTCATTGCAGTTCTTTCCCAAGTCTTTAATCATTTTGCTGTTTTCCTCTGGAACCACTCCAAGCTTTTCACATTTTGGCTTAATGTGTAGGGTCCTAAATGGGACATAATGTACTAATGAAGAATTTACCAGTGTTGAAGGCAATGGGATGATTAAGTTCTGTTTCATATATTCTCCAGTTAATACATGTCAATGTTGTTTGTTTTAAAACACCAGTGCTATATTTCTAACTTATAATTAGCTTGTGATCCACTGTGATCCCTTATATCTTTTTCTGTCATATTTATGCCTGGTCAGACCTTTCCTATCTTGTATTTATGATACTTGTGTCATCTGCCCACCCTCCACATAAGTTAACTGCTGTCATGCTTTTCTACTATGTTTCCTTCTAGTCTTCATCTAACTATTTTTTCTAACTACTTTATGTTTTCTATCTTACATATTTAAATTTAGATTACAATCTCATGAACATTTATCAAATTCTTGATAATTTCTTTTTTCAGGAATACCAGATTTCCTAGTATCATTAAACAAGAAAAAAAATATGCTTCACTTCTTTTGAACATCCTTAACTTTACTGTTTAAAGAGCAAAAGGTGGTTAGATGAGTGTTTTGTTAATTTATTGAACTATGTAAGATTATATGAGTTTTAAGAAGGAAAGTCAAAGAATTTTTTCAGTCTTATCTAGCCCGTTGTGACCTTATTTGGAGTTTTCATAGCAAAAATACTTAATTGGTTTGTCGTTTTCTTCTTTGGCTCATTTTTACAATGAGGAACTGTGGTAAACACAAGTAAATGAGTAACTTGTCCAGCCAGTAAATGTCTCAGGCTGGATTTGAGCTTATGAAGATGAGTCTTCCTGCTTCTTTGGCTGGGACTCTATTCACTGTGCCACTTTATTACACAAAGATTAGTGATATGTTAAAAGATAAATAATCCCTTAAAAATTAAAATTTTTTCCTGTATTCCTGTTTGTGCTATATGCATGTATGTGTGTGTGTGTACATGTGTGTGCATATAAGTAAGCTTAGTTTACTTTCTCTAGAGCTGGAAGCATGTGACCTTTATTCTGTTCTCATTCTTTCAAAAGGACTGAGATATTATTTTTTCTCACAAACTCACACATTCATTATCTGATTATATAGACAAATAGAGAAAGTAGATACAAATATAATTTTATCTGATCTCTCCCAGAGTTAACACCTCTGAATTAGTTACCTCTCAGCACTTTCATTTCATAAAGCTGATTATTCCACTTAGAAATTATTTCAATTAACTCTAGCTGAGTTTGGGTAGGGTGGAGTTGGGAAAGCAACAAAAGAAATTTTTTACTTCTATGGATTTGCCTATAAATTTGTTATTGAAGCTTAAACTGAACAACAGTGAAAACATAAAAACATAAAAAGCAAGATGTGTGTCTCTTGGTTCAGTTTCTAGAACACAGAGTACACAAGCAGGAAAAAGAAATAAAATTTGAAAAGTTAAATAGTTTTTATAGATAAATCATCAATGAAGAAATTGACTGGAAAGTGTCCCATAGTTTTCAATATAAAAAGGTGAATATCTAAAATTTCACCTTTTTATATTGAAAACTATGGGACACTTTCCAGTCAGTTTCCTCATCAATTTTAGATATTGTATATTACAATTTTTCATTTATGTTGGCCTAGGGATTTTTTACAAAAAGATTTAAAAAGTGATAATTCCATTTAATTCAATTCAACAAATATTTATGTATTATATATTGCATAATGGCATAATGAACTAAGTGCTTCTAAGGATACAAACACAACACCAAAAACAATTCTTATTCTTGAAAAGCTTACATTCTACTGGAAGAGAACAATGTGAATACAGAAAAATGAATATCACATGAAAAGAAGGAAGGAAAGAAGGAAGGAAGAAGGAAGGAAAGAAGGAAGGAAAGAAGGAAGGAAGGAAGGAAGGAAGGAAGGAAGGAAGGAAGGAAGGAAGGAAGGAAGGAAGGAAGGAAGGAAGGAAGGAAGGAAGGAAGGAAGGAAGGAAGGAAGGAAGGAAGGAAGGAAGGAAGGAAGGAAGGAAGGAAAGAAGGAAGAGAGGGAGGGAGAGAGGGATGAAGAAAAGAAGGAAGGAAGGGAGGGAGGGAAGGAGGAATTATAAAATAACTTCAAAGAAGAGGAGAAAAACAATAAGAATTATAACTAAAAAGAGGGGAGGTAGGGACTAAAATCTTCCATTCTTATTACTAACCCATCCCTAAAATATCCTATATCCTTAACCCTTCAATTAATCATTCTGAGTTTTATTTATATGTATATATGCCACTGAAATTGAGATTCCATCAGAGAACACCTGATACTATTCTCCTGATACTTATCTCGAAACTGCTATAACAAAAAATAGTAATATTAAAACATGATTAATGCATTTGTTTCCTGGTCTTGTTAGGTGTTCACCTACATAAAGAAAGTATTGCCTTCCAGGAAATAAAGATGTAAAAGTAAATATTCAATTTTTTTGTATCTAGTTTCAGCCAACAAAATATAGTGCAGTATCATTTGGCACACAGAATTTTGCAGAGTTATTTACCTACATTAGAAGCTTAACTGAAGATCAGAAATGAAATCAACATTTGAACTAAATACAAATGGAAAATGAGGACAAAATTAGAAAGTATCCTTCCTCCTAAATGTTTAATTTAAGCAAGATTATTTTTCTATTTCAACAGCACTCATTGAAGCTTTAGAAACAAAAGCAAGAAACTGCTTGATGAGATGTGAAGAATATTTGAAAATACAAAGGAGATAGGACGATTGAAGTCACAATGGTTCCCAGAAAAGTGATTTCTACAAAGCATAACCCCTTAAAGTTTCAGAGGTGGAAAAGAAGGCTATTTAATTTAGGAGAATATGAACAAGGATAATATTTTTAAGCTAGCTTCTTTTGCTTCTATATTTTGAGACAGTGATATGAAGTGCCTGTCTCATATCTAGTTCAGATGAACAGATACAGTCTTGTGCATTGACACTAAGTTGACATTTTTTTTTCTCTCTTCTGGGTCCCTTTAACACGGTTCTAGGGCCAGTTTTTAGACCCAATTCTAGAATATTATCACTTTCTCATTCTTTCTCAGCTTCCATATTCATTCTATCATTTCTCTATATTTATGATTTTACTTCAGTAATTCTTTCCTCTTTTTTTCTTCCTTCTTTTCTGATTGCTTTTCTGTCAGCCTTCCTTACAATCTCTCTATGTATAGACACATGCATACATATTTCCTAAAGTATGTGTGCATGAATATATATATATATATATATATATATATATATATATATATGTTTATGACTCTTTCTTCACTTCCTTTTTCTTCTTCAAACCTTTTTCTTTCTTCTTCCTTTCCCTCTTCTTTTTTTTCATTCTTTCCTTTTCTTTTTCCCCTCTTTTTTTGAGTCTCTTACTATTCTTCCTCTTCTTCTTCTTCCTCCTCTTCTTCTCCTCTGTCTCTGAATGTGTCTTTCTCTGTTTCTAATCTCTCTGTGTTTATCTGTCTTCCTGTCTTTGTCTCTGTCTCTGTCTCTCCTTCTCTCTTACATTTATTTTCTCAATCATTTTCCTCTTTTCTTCCAAGTCATTTTTCTCTCTACTCCAGCCTTTTTTCCTATATAGTTACCTTATAGTGCTTCTAAGTTTATTGCTCTTTTTTTCGGGTTACACACAACTTTCAATTTCAGATTTCTCTTTCCTGTAAATCCACGTTTTGTGTGTAGGAGGGAAGATGGGTCAAGAATAAACAAAATGGCTCCAGTGCCCAAGAAAGTCCAGAATACTTCAAAAATGGTGGTTTTCTTTTTTATTCTTTTTGGTTTGGGAAACTAACATCCAAAAATTAAAAAGCAATATTCACAAAACATAATAGCCCTAAATTTCAAACACACTAACTTTATATCATGGAGGTGTTCCTCCAGACCACTTTGAAGCATATTCATTCAAAAGATCTGTCATTTCTTTATTTTTACTTTTCACATTCCTGAAGGCTTAACATTTTTTATTGTTAAATTACAATTTATTTTAAGGGAGTTGGGTGATTTTTCTATTATTCCTTGCTTCTATGGTTTGGCTCCAAGAAAACATGTATTTTAACAAGTCTGCTCTTTTAGGAGATATGGTTTAAATAAGCTATTGTGCATTTCATTTGTAAATAATTTATTCTTTAATACAAATGGCTACTTATTCTAACACATCAAAATCAACAGGAGGCAAGGCTTAGTAAAAGGTTTTACCATTAGCCCAATTCAATTTTTTTTCTAAGATAGCATGAAAGGCATGATTAATATTTAATTTAGCTTATAGTAATGAAATCCATAGAGGTACATATCTCCATGAAGTGATGTGTAAGACTGGATCTTTTTGTTACTACTTTGGTTAAAAGAAAAAGGTTTAATTTCCACCAAAAGAACAATCAGCGAAAGTGTCTGCCATTTTTTTTATCTTACTCTAGAATTCAAAAGATATCTATAGGACATTGAAAAATGTATTTTGAATGGTCTTCAATTTAAGAATCTTCCCACTTCATTCTAGGAGACAAGAAAACAATGGCTGGATTACACATAGCACCTGATTGCTATTTCCAGGGTGTGAACCACACCACCCATCCACCCCCTGCCAGATTAGACTGATATTGCATATTCAAACACATACAATGATATATTTGTCATTGCTATTGACCTTTATCTCTTCAGTTTCCTGACAACCATCTACAGTTATTGACATTACAAATACCAGCAACAACGTGCAGGGCAAAGTATAACCTTTCATTTACCTTCATGTCCCTCAAGTGACTTGTGTAGGTAGTTTCAACAAAAGCTGCAAACAATGATACTGTTGATTTTTTTTTTCTTAACTTGCTAAAATGTTTTCAATTTTCCTCTTGTTCTCTGAAAATCATGCCAATAACTCTCTACAAAGGAAACGATTTCAAATGAATACAGGTAATTAGAAGTGTCAAGGAATCAGCAGAGAGTAGGGTGTCTGCCATCATTTCTGTGGAAAGAGTGCCAGATTCCCTTTCAAAAAGGTCTTTGTCATTTTTTAATAGAAGGTAATTAATGTAGACTATAGTAAAGTATGCAGGATCTCAGTCGCTTGTCTTTCTTGCCTTAGAAATGGGACCATAAAGATGTTTTGATTTATAGAAACAATCATCTGAGATAGTTAAAAATGACTTTTAATTATGAGCAATTTTTTTAATCTTTTCATTTTTTAAATGTAAAAAAAAGAATTTAAAAAGAATATTTATTAAAAGACAAAGAAGAAAAAGTTTTTTGAAAGAGGAAAAAAATGAGGAGTTATAAGCTTGATTAGAAAGCGAATCAACATGATTTTATATCAGTGATGAAGGAGATTGGATATAGGATGAATATTCCAGACCTCTGAATATATCCAATGGAATTAGAAATTAAGCCTATCACTTCTATTTCAGCAGTTATAATTTTCAATGTAACAGGCAAAATGAGGCTGACATTTTCCAAAGCCTGAAAATAATTAGTTACATGAGTTCTTTGAAGATCCCCCTGAAACCAGCAAGCAGCAACAACAAATGGTGCAAAAACAGATTAAAAAAAAAAAAAAGATTTCATTTTAAGACCACTGTCATTTGGAAGTTTAAAAAATGGTTTGAGGCTTTTCTCCTTAAGTTGATTTTCATAAAATCTATAGGAGAAAGGATTTCCTACTGTGCACTGAGCAAACAGAATAATACTTATTGAATTAAATTTTCCATAGAAATAAAATCAGAATCAATTTAACCCATATCTCAAAAGCAAAACAAACAAAAATAACCCACATCAATTTTTAATCCATTTTGTTTTATTGAGACATTAGAAAACTCTAAACAACAACAAATGTGCACAAATATTTAAATGTTTTAAATTAAATTTTAATAGTCAAGCCACTATTGGTGATCTCAGCATTTTTAGTTTCTTTGAAAAAGATACATCAAATGATTTTGGATAATGAGCAGGGCATTTCTAGAGTACTAAGAATAGGTAATAAACTGAATAAAACATCATATGTTATTTATTGTTGTTCAGTCATTTCATTTCATGTTAGTTGCATCCTACTCTTTGTGATGCCATTTGGGATTTTCTTGGCAGAAATACTGGAATGGTTTGTCATTTTCTTCTTAGATTCATTTTACAGATGAAGAAATAAAGGCAAACAGTTTTAAGGGGCTTGCTTAGGGTTATACAGCTTGTAAGTGTCAAAGGTTTGATTTGAACTTATGAAGATTAATCTTCCTAACTCCTAACTTCCTAACTAGGATAGCAGTCTATTGTAATACCTAAATACCTCTCTATTATAAGGCATAGACATCCTCAACTCAATGTTTCAAACCAATGCTTGCAAAAACTCTTGTCCTCTAAGAACTGACATTATACTAAGGGAAATATAACAAAAGCCTAAATAAATAAATAGAAAGTAGTATTGAAAGAAAGAGAGGGTAATAATTAGGATGAATCAAGAAACACCAAAGCTTTGTGTTCAAGGATGGTAGGGATTCTCAACAGAGTTGATTAGGGACATAGAAAACCATTTCTATAAAGATGCACTGACCCATTTGCCTAAGTATATACATGGTCCAATTAAGATTTAATTGTAGAAGAAAAAATAAATATGCTAATATCAGTTTTCAATGATTAATTTGTCATATGAGATTCAATGATGGGGGGAAATGAGGCACCATCAGTTTTGCTACCAGATATTTAAGACCTTCAAAAACTTTCCTCTTTGACTATAATCTATTCTTTTGTCCTGTTCTGACCAATTACACCATTAGTTGGTTGATTCTCTGTCTCAGCCAAGTAGGAAAAGTTCACAGACTAGAAAATAGGACCTCATATATGTGGCCCAGAAGAGTTTGTGCAAGGTTGGTAGGGAAATAAGAATAGATCCAAAGGTCTAAGGTAGGACTGAGTTGAAAAATAGCAGAGAGTATTGTAATGATAACATGCAACAGTTTTGGAGAGGAGAGGACATTTTTTTTTAAAGGATGAGAAGGGGTCAAAATGGAGTAAAGAGAGAGAAGAATACAGATGTACTTCATGAAGCTCTCAGCAGATCATATATATAGCATCCAGGGAAAGTACCAAAAATTCCAATTAAATTAATTTCATGCTAAAACTTCCAAAATCCCTTAAATCGGAAGTAGGAGTTCCTAGAAAAGAGAAGCAATTGAGATGAATGATTAAGGTTTTGAGATATAAATTCTAGATGTCATGTTTAAAAACTATTGCCTCCTATTTAAATATTGAAAGGCTGTGCAGCATTGACCTCACAATCAGAAAGATCCATGGTAGTTATATGACGTAGGTAAGCCACTCAGTTGATCCCTAGATTCTGAAATTCCAAAAGATTTGTATTAATAGAGGAAATTCCTTAACTATTTTCTAGGAGCAATGTACTTAAATTAAATCATAGATCCAATTTTAAAAATCAAATATGACCTTTAAGTGAGACAGTGCAAGGTTGATTCCTTTGACTAAGTTCACAAATCTTGTCCTTGGTAAAAGCAGGCAACTTTAAGAAAATAACTCAGAACTAATTTATATGCTATTAAGCTTAACATGAGTCAGTGTGATAAATAAGCAGGAAAACCTGGTTATAGTTCCTGATTTTTGACCCATTCTGGCTGTGTGACTTTATTTATATTTATATCCCATGATAGCCTTATCTGCTTTGTTTCTTTTTATTTTTAGCACCTAGGTGACACAGTAGATAAAGAACTGAGCCTGGAGACAAGAAGACCTGAGTTCAAATTCAACCTTACTAGCTATGTAAGCCTTAAGTTTATTTAACTGCAAAATGGAGATTAAAACATCACTTATGTCACAGGGTTATTACGAGGATCAAACAAAATAATATTTGTAAAAAGAGCTTAGCACAGTGTCTAGAACATAATAGACACTAGACAAATGTTTATTTTCCTCTCTTCTCCCTTCCCTAAGAAAATCAGAAGATAGCACTTTAAATGTGGAAAATAAACTTTATAGGACAATAAATAAATTTAAACAAGTACTATTGAATACTTTTGTCCACAAACAGTTATTATGATTTACCGTATATTATTAAGTGAATAATTTTTTTTTACCCTCGGGAAAGCATTTTTTAAAAAAGTATCTGCTAAATTCCTCCCTATGTATAGAAAGTACTTAAGCTTAACTGCATCTTAGAAATTTAATTGATTATCGATATAAAATGTAACATTGTGAGCAAAATTCTGCTTGCCAGTAAGCTCATAGAGCTCCAGTTTTGTACAGTAAAGGCCAGACGAACATAGTTAACAGTCAGAGTGACCTTTCATAGGAATAATCCATTTTGCAAAGACCTTACATGGAGTTTAAGCAGCCTCTTTTCAAAGGGCCTATTTTTGTGCCCAGTAATAGAAACAGGAGGCATGGAAGAAAGGGGATGAGGTAACTAAAGGGATTTTGCAAATCTATCACCTCTTTTCAGGTCTTCATTATTTCTTGCCTGGGCTATTAAAGTAGCATCCTAATAAATCCTCCCACCTCTTAACTAGTCACTTTCCCATTTCAATCTATTCAATCTACTGTTCTACTGATATTCCTGATGTAGAACTTCAACAAAATGCTATAACCTCACAAAATATTTTTGGCTCCCCATGGCTACTAAATAAAGACTAACCTCCTTTTCCTGACATTTAAAGCCCTACTAGTATGCTCAAACCCACCCTTCCAACCCTATCTCACAATATCCCCTTTATGTACTCTATAATCCAAACCAATGAAATTTGGGAAATATCTTTTCCCAAATCAAAGTCATTGCTATCAATCATCCTTATGATCATACTCCCTCCAGTGATGTACATTGCAATCCTTCTGGCATAGTGGATAGAGCTCTAGAATTAAGAAGACCTAAATTCAAATCTGACTGTAGACATTTAATAGTTATCTAATCCTTTGTAAGTCACTTAAGCTCTATTTGGTTCAGTTTCTTCAAATGTAAAATGGTGGTTACAATATCACCTACCTCAAGAGTAGTTGTGAGGATCAAATGAAATAGATCATATTTGTAAAGTGTTTAAAATTGTTCCTATTCTATATAGAAATGTTGTTATTTAGTCATTGTCCAGTCCTTTCCTACTCTTCATAATCCCATTTGGAGTTTTCTTGGCAAATATATTGGAGTAGCTTACTATTTCCTTCTCCAGCTCATTTTATAGATGAGCACATAACAGGCTCTATAAAAATGCTTATCTCCTTCCCTCAATCCCATGTGACTCTTGCCCAAGGCCTCCAGTAAATACTCCGCAGGGTGTCCCCATAACATGCTGAAGGTTTCCCCCCTAGTTTTATTATAAATTGTATTTAACAGTAGAGCACATAAGCTATCTATTTTGTTTCTCTTTCTTGCCATACAATCTGTCCATGAAATTTGTAAGTGTATTCTAGTTTGTATCATATTTATGTATGGTATGTTTTTCCTTCCTACCCACTCATCTTCACAGCTATTAAATTGACCTTAATTCCCTACCAAGCCCCCCACTCTCTTCTATATCCTTGTCTTGGTGCCCTTCATCTTCCCAAGTTCAGATCTGGCCTCAGATACTAACTTGTTTTTGTTTGTTTGTTTTGTTTTGTTCTTTTTGCTGAGGCTATTGGGGTTAAGTGACTTGCCCAGGATCACAGAGCTAAGAAGTATTAAATGTCTGAGTCTGGATTTGAACACAGGTCCTCCTGATTTCAGTGCTTCCTGCAGCACTCTATCCACTGCACCGTCTAGCTAGCCCCTATACACTAACTTGTGTGACTCTGGACACATCACACAACCCTTTTTTGCCTTCATTTCTTCAACTATTAAATGAGCTGGAGAAGGAAATGGCAAGCCACCCCACCATATTTGACAAAAAATCTCCAAAGGGATCACAAAGAGTAGGAAATCACTGAACAACAGAAGGAATTGGCAGTATTTTCCTGCTCCTATCCTGGCATTCCAAATAAATACAACTAAGCCAAGAAAAAAATTAAATATTTCCCCCTGACTTTTATTCCTCTGGATACTTTGTTTTCCATAAATTAAATTATTAAGAATATACTATGAGAGAGACACTGTGCTAAGTACTAAAGATATATATTTTTCAAAACATAGAACATAGTATATTGTACAGGAATTCTGGGTATGAAGAAATTAAGGTTTTTAAATTTTTAAGAATTTTTAAATTCAAAAGAATGCTTTATTAGTCATAAATCTTTATGCTTTATCATTGGCCTTCTGCATCAAAGTCCAGGTCAAAGAAAGAGTGACCAGATAGAAATTATGCTACTATATAATATATAGATACTATAGTAAATATATATACCAAGTATATGTATACTAGGCCAAGAAGTTAAGTTCTATATTTCAGAATATGGGGAAGATTTTAATCTTTGCATTTTTGCATTTTTAAATAAAAATTAGTTGTTAATTTTTTAAAAGTTAATATTACTTTAGTTTATTTAATTAATTAATAAAAATAATAGCTTTTATAATCGTGTAGTTAATAAATTCTCACCATGAAACACAGGAAATAAAGTTGCCTGGCTGGACACTCTAAAAAAATAATGCATGCCTCTTTAAGTAAAAACATTAATTATTTGCAAATGAAATATAAAATAATTTCAGGGTAAAATTCTAACAAGTAGAAGAATCAGGAAGACAGCTTATAAGAGGTATTATTGATGGTGAGTTGATCCTTGAATAACATAGCAAAGGATTCAAAGGCAAGGAGATAGGAGATGGAGTACAATGTCTAGGGAAAGAGTTTGGATGTCTATGAAATCGAGGAGAAAAGGTGATATGAAATGGATCTGGAAATATAAATTGGAACTTGATTATGAAGAGATTTAAATTTGTTCCTATGGTTGTAATCCTTCTCCTATTGCGTCATTGTAGCAAACAATGAAGGGATAGATCTGACTTCCTTTTAATTTTATTGTTTTGCATTTTCCCTCCCTAACCTGAATTCTTCATTTAAAAGGCAATTCAATGTGAATCGATAGGAAACTCCACTTTTCTGTTGAGTGTCAGACTTTGTATTAACATTCATTGCTACAAAACAGAAAAGATTAGTAGTATTCTGATTAGAGTCTTAAAATATTTCTTCTGATATAAAGAAAATGACGGAATTTCAAGTGATTCATATATAACCCCAGCAAAAAGCACATGTCTGCAGAAACTTTAAATACATGATTTTAAGATCTAATGTACCATAAAACAGTCCTATGTCATAAAGTCCTATCTAAATATTCTTTGAACTATTTAC
Organism: Sminthopsis crassicaudata; assembly: GCF_048593235.1. Taxonomy (NCBI): domain Eukaryota; kingdom Metazoa; phylum Chordata; class Mammalia; order Dasyuromorphia; family Dasyuridae; genus Sminthopsis; species Sminthopsis crassicaudata. The sequence continues at coordinate 114,883,088 of NC_133618.1, forward strand.
ACCCTATGTGTGCCAGTGGGATTTTTATTGGCTAGATAATGACAAATAAATGGAAACAAAAACTGCTTTAAAGATCCTTATAAGTATCGCAAAACTCCACATAATTTTGCTGATATACAATTTAATTCCCATTACATAGATTTTCTGAAGTTCATGGTCTTTGGCTATAAGATAATAATAAAAACTGAGACTGCAAATAAAGTCAAGAAAACACTAGCTTTCCCTTTACCCTTTGAACCCTCTGGTTCCTAGACAGTCTGATAAGGTGAAAATCTCTCCTGCCATCTCTGCCCATTTTCTCATTTCTATCTAACTCAGACTTATACCTCTCCTCTTCCACTGTACCCTCTGGAACTCCTCTAATATTAACATTCTTTTCAGCTTAGATCTCTTCTCATACACTTTCTGTCTTCTTAATCTCAAAAACCTAGCTTTCTCCAGATGTCTCTTCAAAACCGTCCACTCTCTCCACTGCTGGTGACTTTATTTATTCTAATCAACACTGAGACTGAAGTGAGCTAGGCACATTCTATGCTTTCCACTGTAACTCTCTCCAACTCCACTTAGAATATTTTCCTTTGCACTTTATTCATTCCCTTGTTGAATATTCAGGTGTTTTTTTCTGTCACTACTCAATTTCTAGCATTTCCAGCTACACTCTTGCTTGGTGAACAAGAATGGCCATCCGACAGACTTCACCATCTCCCCAAACTATTTTACTTCCATGAAATTGAACAATGAAATTCATCTCTTTCATCATAATTGTCCTGACCCTCTTTTATTATAGACCACTCCTATTAAATAACTTTCCTACCCCTGCTCACTAAAGAGTAAAGTCTGTTAAAAGAAATCATAAAATCATACTGGGAACCACGATAAATTCATATTATTTCACTTCCACTAATCCTCTCTGATGCAGTTTTACTATTATTTTCTCTAATAGGCTATTTTTTAATAGAAAATGCTCTCAACTTCTCTTCCCTCAAATATCCAATACCAGCTTTCCCTTGTTATCTCCAAGTAAATGTGTATAAGTTATTATTATATCTAGTGGAATTCAAACACTTTGAGGACAGGACTTATAGATTGTTTTTCGCTTGGTTTGTTTTTTTTTTAATATATACTGCCTTGCACAACAGGCATAGATAAAAGTTTGTTGAATTGTATTGAATAAGACTTGAAAAAAAAGAAAAGCAAATTTGTCAGGGATGTTTTTGAATAGATTCAAAAAGGCCAGGGATAGATTCTTCTTTCTAACCAAAAGACAATGAATTGATTAAATTTAAAATAAGAACTAATTCAGTGAAAATGATGAATGTTGGGAAAGTTTTTAAAGCATTTTTTGAATTTAAAAGTTTTTTAAAGCACCATAACATTTCCTATCTTACTGTATCACAATCCCTTCAATATTTTCATTCTTTATAAAATAGCACTCATCAGAGCTTTTATTTCCAAAATTCCATTAGGAAAGAACAATAAATTCACTGGTAAAAGGAGAGAATGAGAACTTTTGCTATGTCTCAGTATTCCGCACTATGTTCTATAATTTGCCTAGTAAGCAAGGGAAACCTCTCCCTCCTTTTGACTTATTGATTTCTGTTGATGACATCACCCATCATTTCACTTGTCCAGGCTTATAACTGTGCAGTCATGTAAACGGAGTATATGCTCATCAGCTGGGGAATAGCTGAATAAGTTATAGTATATGAATGTAATGGAATATTATTAATCTATAAGAAATGATGAATAGGCTGATTTTTAGAAAAGCTTCCTACAATCCTCCTTCCTTCATACTTCTTTGGTTGTGATAGACCTCTAACCCAAAACTTTCAAAGACTCCTCATTGTCTATCAAGTTTAAATTCCTAATGGCTGGTATTCCTAGCTGTTCATAATTTGTCTCCAACCTACTTTTGCAACTTTATTTCATACTTCCTTTCACTACCTTCTTATTCAATCTTAATTTGACTATTTCCTATTTCATGTTCTCATCATGTTCTTTCCCATCGTTATGTCTCTGCTTATACAGTTCCCTTAAATAATTTTTAAAATGGTTATCCTTAAAACGGATATCCTTTCCTACTTCTATCCCCAACTTCTTTCAAGCTCAAGCAAGGTGCTACTTCTTCCCTGCATCTTTCTCTTATGCTTACTCTCCCCTGAATCCAGCTAAAAGTGAATGTTTTTTTTTTTTTTCGTCTTTCACATAATACATTACCTGGACCTCTCCTTTGCATTTATTATAACATAATGATCTGCATTTTGTGTTAGCAAATATCTTAACAATAAATTATTTTTCAGAATTCCACAATTCCTATCAAGTTGACTTCCCTGGACCCTTGAGTAAAAAGTTCATATCACATCTAGCTTTGTATCTCTAGTACCCAATACAATGTCTTATACCTAATAGCTTCTTAATAAAGGTTCCTGCTCTTATTTAATTGTAAGCCACACAAGAATTCTGTGTTAAACTCCTTTTATATCCCAGTATTTTATTAAATTGAAGCCCTACAAATAAATGTTTAGTATGTATTTGTTCTATTGAACAAGTTGAACTATTGTAGAGTGACATTAAATTTGTTTTCCATGGCTATTCTTAAAGTGAAATGTAAACAATAATGTACGCATATTAGATGATCAAAAAATGATTCTACAAAAACCCAACTGTGAATTCCCATCATAATGTAAAGATGACCCTGAGTACTCAAAGAACTATCCATTCTAGGGAGGTTCACAAACTCTGACAGTTTCTAGCAAACTTGAAAAGTTATGAGAATGAATCTAGTTATTAGACTTCCTGCTATCTGAGGATATAGAGAGAACCCAATAATCAATATTTTGACTACTAGGCAATGAAATATCTAGCTATGGCAATCCATGAAACAAAGAAAAATTCAAAATAACAATAATGACCTGTAAATCAATAAAAATGATAGCATCAATAGATTATTTTTCTTATTGATGACATCTTCATAACAAAAATAATTTTTTCATTGTATTTGGAAATTTATTAAAAGAAACTAAAAACATGTATAACTGGAAAAAGAAGGTAGACAAACTATGTAGGCAGAATAAATAAGGTCAGCCCAAATCTGCATTGGTATCCATGAAATACTAAAGGAAAACTGGATTTATTGAACTAATAATTAAGAATTGCAAAGGACAAAATGGCATGGATGGATTATGATCAGTCCTTTAAGAAAGAGGGTCCACATTGATAAGATCATAGATCCATTAAAGCATCAATATGTAAACAATCAGTTCATGCCCCGAGACTCCAAAAAGGAAATTGAATGAAAGATAATGGTGGGGTCTCCAGAATGAAATATCGACAATGCAATCTAAAATTATTCTGATGAAAAAGATGAGATACTACATAAAGAGAGTGGTATTCATTCTCCAATTGATAAATGGTCAAAGGATATGAACAGACAATTCTCAGATGATGAAATTGAAATTATATCCACTCATATGAAAGAGTGTTCCAAATCACTACTGATCAGAGAAATGCAAATTAAGACAATTCTGAGATACCACTACACACCTGTCAGATTGGCTAAGATGACAGGAACAAATAATGATGAATGTTGGAGGGGACACTGATACATTGTTGGTGGAGTTGTGAAAGAAACCAGCCATTCTGGAGAGCAATTTGGAATTATGCCCCAAAAGTTATCAAACTGTGCACACCCTTTGATCCAGCATTGCTGCTATTGGGCTTATATCCCAAAGAAATACTAAAGAGCGGAAAGGTACCTGTATGTGCCAAAATGTTTGTGGCAGCCCTTTTTGTAGTGGCTAGAAACTGGAAGATGAATGGATGTCCATCAATTGGAGAATGGTTAGGTAAATTATGGTATATGAAGGTTATGGAATATTATTGCTCTGTAAGAAATGACCAGCAGGAGGAATACAGAGAGGCTTGGAGAGACTTACATCAACTGATGCTGAGTGAAATGAATAGAACCAGAAGATCGCTGTACACTTCAATACTGTATGAGGATGTATTCTGATGGAAGTGGTTATCTTCAACATAAAGAAGATCCAACTCACTTCCAGTTGATCAATGATGGACAGAAACAACTACACCCAGAGAAGGAACACTGGGAAGTTAATGTAAATTGTTAGCACTACTGTCTATCTTCCTAGGTTACTTATACCTTTGGAATCTAATACTTAATGTGCAACAAGAAAATGGTATTTATAAACATATATTGTATCTAGGTTATATTGTAACACATGTAAAATGTATGGGATTGCCTGTCATCAAAGGGAGGGGGTGGAGGGAGGGAGGGGATAATTTGGAAAAATGAATACAAGAGATAATGTTATAAAAAAATTACTCATGCATATATACTGTCAAAAAATTATAAATAAATTTTTTAAAAAATAACCTCAAATCTAAAAATGCCTGAATAATACCTGTATTTGAGGACAGATAACTTGGGACATGAGAATATTATGTTCCCCAAAGAATAATGTCCATAAAATCCATAAAGAGCTGACTCTTTTGAAAACTGTTATAGACAGGGAGAAATCTTGCTATAGGGAGAACAGGGTCACTAGGACTTTGCCATAAGGCAGAACATTTAGAATGTGCTGACATTTTACTGTGTACAAAGTAATACCAATGTTGTGGAATGATAAGCTGTGAATGACTTTGCTATTCTCAGCAACACCATGATCCAAGACTAATTTAAAGGACTTAAGATGAAAAATACTATTCATACTCAGAGAAAGGATTGATTTGTATGAATGCAGATTGAAGTGTACTTTTATCTTTTACTTTATTTTTCTTGAGGGCTTTTTTGGGGGATAAATCTATGTTCTCTTTCACAATATGACATAGAAATGTTTTACATAACTTCACATATACTTTCTCAATGAGAGGGAGAAGAAAAAAAGAATCTAGAACTCAAAGTTTTAAAAACAAATGTTTAAAAAACTTGTTTTACATGTAACTGGGGAAATAGAATATTAAATAAAGAAGTTTAAAAAAAAAAAGAATGTATTGATATCACTTCCTCCTCTAATTATCCAGATAATGGCAGGCTCTTACAGTAGTACATTTTCTTTTCCCTTTGGTCCTTTTGTTATTCAGCCATTTTTCAATAACATCTAAGTTTTGTGACCCCTTTTTGAGTTTTCTTGCCAAAGTGGTTTACCATTTCTTTCTCCAGGTCATTTTGCAGATGAGGGAGCTAAAGTCACTAGGTAAGTGACTTGCACAGAATCACAGAGCTAGTTAAGTATCTAAAACCAAATTTGACTTCAGTTATATAGACCAATACCCTGCATAGAAACTTCATTATTTCTAAGGTAAACTTCTCTCACATCCTGTACAAAAGTGCTTGCTCTAGGCTCCAAAACTGCTAGTAACAGATGTTAGGAAAAGATGTTTTAATGTCTTGAAATGCCCCCAGGGTAGAGGACTGGGGAGTGGATGATTACCTTCCCATATTCAGTAGAAAAAAAATAGATTTTTCACCTTTCTGCCAATTTGCTTGATATAAATTCACAGGAAAATGCCAAAATATATTCATTGAAAAGTACTTGGAATGCATATCCCAATTGATAAATGATCAAAAGATATGATCTGTGCCCAAAAGGCTATAAATTCATGCATATTCTTTGACCTAACAAGACCTCTACTAGGCATGAATACCAAAAATGATTCAAGGGGGGAAAAGGAAAATGACCTATGCATGCAAAAAATATTCATAGCAGGTCTTTTCTCAGGGAAAAAAAATTAGAAGTTAAGGAAATGCATCAATTGGGTAATGATTTAATGAACTGTGATATCTGTTTGTGATGGAATATTATTGTCCTATGGGAAATGATGAGCAGGATGCTCTCAGGAAAAAAAATATAACTTGGAAAGTCCTCCATGAACTTAAGCAAAGTAAAATGCACTGCATACAAAGTAATAGCAATGTTCTGGGATGACCAGATGTAAATGATTTTGCTGTTCTCAGAGTACAATCATTCACAACTACTCTGAAGGACTTAAGATGAAAAACCCTATCCATACCAAGAAAAGGAACTGATTGTGTCTGAATACAGATTGAAGCATTTTTTATTTATCTCTTTTTTAACTTAAGTTTTCTTGAGGGTTTTTATTTTCATTATGGAAGGAGATCTATGTTTTCTTTCATAACTTGACTTTTATGGAAATCTTTTGCATAACTTCACATGTGGATTCTTAATTGGTGTGGAAATAAGGAAAAAACCTAGAACTCAAAAATTTTAAAGACAAGTGTAATTTATTTTTGTTTTGAATGTAACAGGGGGAAAATATTAAATAAATAAATAAAGATAATACAATAACCCCCCCAAAAAAATACAAATGTACCATTTGAAAAAAAAATACTTGGCATGACTAACAAGTCATGAATCAATATTTAATCCCAGTGTTTACCACTTTCCTTTTAAATCTTTTAAATTTCCATAGTAGAACACAAAAATACATTAACATAATATACTTGGACTTTAATAAGATATTTTATTTCTTATAATCTTTATGGGGAAAAATAGGGAAATGTGTACTGTATAATAATAGATTAAAATTAGTTGAACAATAAAAACCAGAGTATTAATTAATTGATCAAAATCAGCCAAGTAGAGTCCTTAACATTCTGTCCTTATCATTGGTATGTATCAGATTTTTATAAATTATTTAGATAGAAGTACAAAATAAATGTCCATTTAATCTAAAGAATTAGCAGGCAGATATAACAATTGAATAACCAAATCAAGACAGAAAAATATCTCAACAAGCTATAAAATGGACTTAATATATTGCAATTGAATATAATAAGGATAAATGAATACTATTGAATTTGCATTCAAATAATGAACTTTATAATTACAGAGAGAGAAAGATATGACCCGTTTGTTCAAGTGAAGAAAAACAAAAGCTGAGTTTTAGTTGCCTAAAAATTAAAGAGTCAACAGTGACTAAGTTAGGAGCCTCCTACTTACTTAGATCTCCATGACAATTTCATAATTACTAAGTCACCTTTCATAATAGTGATTTTTTTTAAAACTTATAACACAATTGACTTCCTTTAAAATCTTGTTTATTTTATTTTAGGTCCATAAACTATTACTCTGAAGGGAACTATGACATAAAAAGTTAAGAATCCATGCTTTCAAGATATGGAATGAGAGAAAAAGGATAATGAAATGGTTTTCCCTCCTCTATTCAATTCTAGCCAAAACAATGGATTCAGTGAGTAAAAGTGATTATATAATAGGACTTGCTTGACTCAAATATATTCCTTGAAAAAAATGTTCACTATACCTTTAGTAGCCCCCAGAGATCAAATAGCAGATTGTACAATATTGTTTCCAATCTCCAAAGGAAACTCCTCACTTGCACCATTGAGGTGTCCTATCTTATTATCCTTTTGTCTAGGTTGGTCTTTGAAGCTTTCTACTTTAGATTTGACTCAGGGAGTAGTATTATCTCTGTTCCTTATAGAATGAGGATCCCTCAAAATATGATCCACCAGATAAAATCTGAGCAATTAAGAGAAATAGCATCATGCTATGAGCTGGTTAGATTGTAAAAGAAAATTACCATTATTGAAACCTGGGTATGGACTGGATCTACTTACCTTCCATCTAAGAAAGTAGCTACAAATCAAATCTATAGTTAATACACATATACATACAAGAGGGATAGAAATAAGCACTTTTGCACAAAAATAGAATGGGGTACCTCCAGAAAATGAGGCTTTCAATCACTCTAGTTCTTCAAAAAGAAAATAAATGACAGTCCATTTGATTATTATAATCTAGCTAAAGATTAACCTGTGTAATCTGTGGTCCTTCCCAATTCTCAGATTTTATAATTCTATGTTTCATTTGACATTTTACAGTTTTCTCAACACTTTCACATATATTATCTCATTTAATAAAACTGCAATTTCTGTCTTCAGTGTTCAGACCAAAACATCCAACATATGCAAAAGAAATGACTAGTAAGAAATGTCCTTGCCTGAATGAACATAATCCCACATAGTTTGCCAAAAGAATAAATGTGTTGAAAGCAATGAAATGAAATATAATTTCTGTCTATGGTACTCATTATGAATCATTTGACTATACATTTGTCTTTCCCTCATAGTATACAATTTAACTAAAGCATATATTTTAAAAATAAAAAAACTATGAAATAGAAAAAAATTAATACTCTTTATTAAACTAAAATGAAAGATATTTTACTGAGTGATAATATTAAAGGATAGCAACATTTGAAAACCACCTGAAAGGAAAACTTCAAAAAAAAAGTTCTTCTCAAAATTTCAGTTCTCATTCAGAAAACTACAATGAATTACTATGGATAGGTAGATGGAAGGAAGGAAGGAAGGAAGGAAGGAAGGAAGGAAGGAAGGAAGGAAGGAAGGAAGGAAGGAAGGAAGGAAGGAAGGAAGGAAGGAAGGAAGGAAGGAAGGAAGGAAGGAAGGAAGGAAGGAAGGAAGGAAGGAAGGAAGGAAGGAAGGAAGGAAGGAAGGAAGGAAGGAAGGAAGGAAGGAAGGAAGGAAGGAAAACAGAAACATTTATTAAATGTCTATATGCATCATGCAAAATATGTGATGTTAAGGAATCACATACAGAAGTGAGATAGACCCTACCAACAAAGATTTAGCATTCAAATGAAAAGTTAGAATAATTTGAAATTACGCAAACACAAACTCTAGAAGACACAAGTGTTACTCAAGTACTCTAAAGAGCAATATTTAGTTCAAAGTAACACATTGTTTTACCAGTATGACTCAATTAGAAGAATCCACTTCATTATCAATGGATCCAACCCTTCTGGAGAGCAATGTGGAACTCTGCCCAAAGGACTATCAAACTGTGCATACTCTTTGATTCAGTGGTATCTCTACTGAGCCTGTATCCCAAAGAAATTATAAAAAGAGAAAAGGATTCACATATGCAAAAATGTTTGTAGCAGCCTTTTTTAGTAATGGTAAGGAACTGAAAACTGTGTGGATACCCATCATTTGAGGAATAGCTGATTTCTAAATTATGATATATGAATGTAATGGAATATTATTGTTTTATAAGAAATGATCAGCAAGATGATTTCAGAAAGACCTGGAGAGACTTACATGAACTGAGGCTAAGTAAAGTGAATAAAACCAAGAAGACACTGTACATAGTAACTACAAGATTATGTGATTATCAACTGTGATGGACTTGGCTTTTTTGAACAATGAAATGAGTCAGGCCAATTATAATAGACACTTGTGTTGGAGAGAGCCATCTGCATTCAGAAAGAAGACCATGGGGACTGAAAGTAGATTACATACTATTTTCATCTCTTTTGTTGTTGTTTCCTTGCTTTTTTTTCCTTTTTCATTTTCCCCTTTTTGATGTTTTCTTGTGCAGAATGATACATATGGAAATATGTTTAGAAGAATTGCATATGTTTAATGTATATTTGATAATTTTCTGTCTAGAGGAGGGGGAGGGTAGAGAGGGAGGGAGAAAAATATGGAATACAAAGTTTTGCAACGGTGAATGTTGATAACTATCTTTCCAAGTATTTTAAAAAATAAAAAGCCATTAGTAAAAAAAAAAAAAAAAAAAAGAAAAAGAAAAAGAAGTATCTACTTTTATCATATTCATGGATGGGTCAACAATCCAGCACAGAATTGGGGATAGGGAAAAACAACATTTTCCCATCTACAAAGTTGAGTTTAAAAAAAAAAAAACACTTTGGAACATCTTATAACTGAATATTTATTTCAATATCACTTGAAAAACTAATGTGCTGGGGCAACTAGGTAGAGCACCAGTCCTGTAGTCAGGAGAACCTGAATTCAAATTTGATCTCAGACATACTAGCTGTATGATCCTGGATAAGTCATTTAATCCCAATTGCAAAAAAAGAAATATCTTTAAGTGCCCACTTTTCTGCAAGTCAGTTATAATAATTAGAAAGACATCTTTTAAAAATTTTTGTTACTATATAGTTAGTTTCTGAAACAAGAACTTATAATTTACAAATGAATCTAACACATGGAAAATCACTGCTACAGTTGTTCTTTTCTACTACCATTACTTGTCATTACCTTTATTATAGAGGATTCACTTCTTGATGACTCCATCTACCAAAGAAGGAAAAAAAAGGAAGAAATTCCTTCTCTTAGAAGATGTGGAAAATCTTTGTTTTTACAAATGTAGTAGAAGGAGGAGAGAAGGGAAGGAAAATCTTTTCTTGTCACCAGAGCAATGGCTATTTTTTTTTCCAGAGCTTGAAGGTAAGAGAAAGTCTGAGCTCTAGAAAATATGTCCTTGTTTCCTAGGCTATCATCTGAAATTCAGGATGATTTTTCAATAGAAATAATGGAAAACTATGGTGCTATAATTTAAATTTATTACAATTAAATAGCCTTCTGTGAAGCAGTTGATTTGGAATAAAACCAACATACATAGCACTGAGCCTCAAAATGCAATTTTCCATGTAGTTAACTATTATTAATCCTAGCATTTCTATTTCTTTATCAGTCTGTAATAAGATCCCCTGGGAAAGTTCTGATTGACTATATCAACACATGTGACCCTAGAACTACTAGTTTAAACAAGACAAAGTCCAAAGGTCCTATGACTATCAAATTCCTTACTACCAAGCTCTTTGCCTCAGACCTGAATGAAGGAGGGAAAAAAGCACAATGAGAGAATCTCAAGGCCTCCAAGGAATCACTGATTTACTCACAAAATCCAGTCTGATGGCACAGTCCTACCATTAAAAATAAATAAATAAATAAATAAAAATTAAAAAATAAAAAAAAGACAAGTATTTCATTAGTAAGTGTACTGGGAGCTCTCCTTGGTACTTATAAGACCCTGTCAAACCTACATGGTCTACTAGATTCTGGCTTCACTTTTGCCTGTTTGGACAAGACTCCTAACCCAATCCTACTTGCAGTTCTGAACTGACTTGATTGAAAATGCCCATTTTCATCTCCAGTGCCCAACTATCATCAAATCCAATAGTTTGTCCAATCATGTTTCACTGTTGTCCTAAGGTTCCATGGTAGAGTAATGATTCTGGAATCATGGGATCTAGGTTCAAATAACATTTGTTGATGCTTGCTACTTTTGTAGCCTTGAATAACTCATCTATCTTCTCTGTGAACCTCATTTTTCCTCATGTGTATCAAAAAATATCTTGGCCAAGATGGTTTTTGAGTCCTGCTTAAAGCTTCAGGTCTACAAATCCTTTTTATTGTTATGCACAAAAGTTGAACCATTCTTGATATTGGCATTATTTCAGACACTATGAATTCATAGAATCTAATCCTTACTAGTCTTCCTCAAACCATAAAGTGTAAACACTTCTATTTATAATGCCCTTCTATGCCAGGAGTCATAGAAACATAGAGTTGAAGGATATACCTATGGCATAAGTCCATCATTTTGAAGCTATGATAATTGAAATATAAAGATATTTGTATTATTTGATAGTCACTATATCTGAACTCTTAGTTCTTCTTCCTTATTACCTCTCTTAATGCCGCTCCAGTCCATACATAGTACATATAACATAAAGTTTAGTATAAAACTAATTTGCCAGCTAGGTATAAATATGGATCTATCAAAGGGTAATTTTAGATTTGCTAAATGTTATACAATAATGTTTTTCAATATAAGTGCTTTTGCAAAAAAATTACAGAATCTAAGATCTGAAGGACTATCTAATATAATACACATATGATTTAAAATCTCCCTACAGTATCCCTAGCAAATAGAATGACAATGCTTAAAGATTCCCTAATTAGAAAGAACCTACAACCTCTGGAGACATTCCATTCTATTGCAGGCCAGATCTAATCGCCATGATGCTTTGCCTTACATCAATTTAAATCTGCCTCTGTATCTTTCATATATTGTTTCTAGTTCTTCTCTCTAAAGCCAATAAGAATAAGCCAAAACATTGTTCAATATTACAATTTTGTATTAATACAGTTAAATGCTATATGTTCATTTATTTTGGATTTTCACCCTCTGATAAGCATTTCCCATATTCCATAGTCTAAAGATAACTAGTTAGAAGAGAAAACAGCAGTAACATATGCCTAGAGTATTTTCTCCAACCTTCCATTAGAATATTTTGTCCTTAAATGTTTTGCTTGACCCCCAAAAGTGTTAAACCAACCAACCAACACACAAACAAAAAATTTTCTTTTGTGGATCTTAACATTTCATGAGCTTCAGCTCATTGTGATATTTAGCACACCTGACACAAGTTTTACAATACTGTGGCACTCTATTGCATTCATTCTTAGTTACTTGCCTTTGCTTTCATCTTTAGATGTTTTAAACCTGTTGTTTAATGAATTCTCTCTGCTAACACATGGTTTTTTCCCCTCTCTTCTAAGCTTTATCTTCATAGGGATAATGTTTGCAATAGTCTTCAGAATTTGATTGAGAGCCTCCTATTTTCTTGGGATGATTTCCCCCTTCAAATTATCAGGCTTTTCCTGGAGAGACTTGGAAGAAATAGTGCTAAACAAAGTGAGCAGAACCAAGAGAACTTTGTATACAACCACAAGATTATGTGACAATCAATTCTAATGGACCTGGCTCTCTTTAATAATCAGATGATTCAGGCCAATTCCAAAAGATATGATAGAGCAGTTATCTGCATCCAGAAAGAGGACTAGGACAACGCAATGTGTATCACAACATAATATTTTCACTTTTTTGTTTACTTCATAAAACTGACTATGTCTGATTTCTTCTTCTCTCTCTTCGGCTCTATAATGGAATGATCATTTCTCCCAATGTCATTTCTACTTTAATGAATAGCCCTTTATTATTCCAGAGCAGTGATTGCCTTTTGTTATTTGCTCTACTTTTTGAAGAATAAAGCCACAATTAAAATGTCACATTCATATCAAAACACTATATGATGTTAAATAATTTTAATGCTAACAGTGAAGCATGACTCACTAGGACATTCTGTGTAAATACAATCTAAAAAGTCAGGGGGGATTTGTTGGTGCTAAACATGGAATATATACTCAAACTTCAGTGGTCCTCAAACTTTTTAAATAGGGGGCCAGTTCACTGTCCCTCAGACTGTTGGAAGGCCAGACTATAATGAAAACAAAAACTCACACTCTGTCTCCGCCCCTCAACCCATTTGCCATAACCCTGCAGGCCGCATAAATGTCCTCAGCGGCCACATGTGGCTTGTGGGTCGTAGTTTGAGAACCCCTGAATTAGATGTTCAGTTCCAATTTTAATAATTATTAATTGTGTGGTTATTATGTAAATCACTTAACTTCTCTAAGCCTCAGTTTCTTTATCTTTATATGGGGTGTGCCCTCTTTCTTGAGGGACCATGGGTGTATAAATGACATAATCTAATGCCAAACTATACCAGTATCTCTGCCAAGAAGAAGTTATAGAGAGTCAGATATGACTGAACAATTACTGAATAAAAATAGCAAGCATCTAATGCCACACAAGATTATAATACCAGCAGTATCAGTAATAATGCTTTAATATCTTCATCCTTATCTCAGTCTGAACTGAGAAAAATCTCTTTTTCCTTTAGATTGGTTTCTATTCTTCAAATGGAATCTATTTGCCTGAACACAAATCATAATTAATAGCATTATCAAATAGTATAGAATGCAGGTGGATGTTAAACTAGGTATACTAGGCTAAGATATGACTAGTGCCCAAGACTTTCAGTCCATTCTCTACTCACCCCAAATGGTCTTAGACTTAGAGATTTTTAATAAATTGAATCTCAGAATAACAAACTAAACTGCAATAAATATATTCCCAAAAGAAAAAAAAGACCATATAGATTTATGAATTAATTTTATCAAACCCTCAAAAACAATTAATTAGATACAAACTATTTTTAAAATTAGGCAAATGGAAGGATTCTACCCATTTTTTTCTATGATAGGAACATAGTCTTGATATTTAAACCAGGGAGAGACAAAACAGAGAAAGAAAACTGCAGACCAAGAGCCCTAATGAATTTTGATGCAAAAAAAGTTTAAGTACAAACTAGCAAAGAGGCAATAATGGCATATAAGAAATGCATTAAAACTAAATTGGATTTATACCCTCACTTTTAAAAACAAGGTTATTTTATCAGTGAAATATCATCAATAGGGAGTGTTTGTACTTTATTGAGATATTTGATAAAAATTTCCCAAGTTCACCTTGTAGTCAGAAAGAGGGAGTATAGGTTAGATCAAATACAGATAGAATTTGACTAATTGGATACAAACAAGGATAATTGTTGTCAACTTATAGATTAATTTTCAGTAGATTACTGTAGAATCTCACTCTTGACACCAGTTTAGTTAATATCTTTATTAGTTATTTGGTTTAAAATATAAATTATACAACTATTGTGGGTGATATATTATCATAAGGGGTAGAGGATACACTAAATTGCAAAACTGTTGGACAAAAACATCTCAAGAAGCTGAAACAATATGCTAGAGTTAACAAGATGACAGCAATTTTAATGAAAGTAAAGTTTTCCCCTCTTATTCAAAGTATCAGCTTTATAAATATACAATCATGGAGACTAGGAGAGAGTAATTTAAAAGAAAAATACTGAAAAATTCTAATGGATTACACACTCAGTACAAGTCAGTAGGGTAGTATGGCAATGAAAAAAAATGAATTCAACCTTATGTTTAATTAATAAAAGTATAATGCCCAGAAGAAGGATAATTATAGTCCTACTATATTATTTTTCAATTAGAACATTTTCAAATATCACAACCGTTTCTGAGTACTATGCTTAAAAAGAAACAATAACAAGCTGGAGTACACTGGATGTGGAATGAGAATGGTGAGGCTTTGTAAGGGATTTGAAATCATTCCTTATAAAGATTAGTTGGAGGAGATATTTAGCCTAGAATAGTTAAGATTTAATAGGTATATGATAACAATCTTCAATTATTTGAGGATTGTCATGTGAAAGAAAAGTTGAATTTAGTCTACTGGGTATCATAGGGCACAACTGGAATCAGTAAGTTACAGTTATGGAAAGAAGATTCTAGCTCAACTTCACAATCATAGATTTAGAACTAGAAAAGACTTCAGAGGTGATCTAACTCAAAATGTAGGAAAACAAAGAATCAGAGATGTCCAAATGTACAATATACTTCCTCTATAAGTATTCATTATTATAGTTCTTCTAACAGATTTAGAATGCCACTTTGTTGGCCATGCTATAAAAGAAATTTATAATTCAGGTAGGGGCGGTTTTAGCTGATCTTTAAAATTCTGATCAACAAAACTACCTCAGAGAACTGATAATGGTGTATACTTTGGTAAAAAAAAAAAAAAAAAAAAAAAAAAAAAAAAAAAGCTATGAACTTTAGCTATAGAATGAGGATACTTCAGTCACAGCCAATGAGTTGATTTTGTTGTTTATTTGTTTAACTATCTTTCTTGGTTCCAATGAAAGATTCTATTGTGCATGTTGGTGAAGGGAAATTGGAAGAACTGTTAGGAAGCCACTGTAATTTATTCAAAAAGAACTCCAATAATTTTATTTAAAAACAATCGCTAAGTTACCTTCCAACTTTCATCTCCAAATATTTACCTCTGTGATTGCCACATGATTCTCTCTGACACATTCAGTTCATATCATTGTTCATGTTGCACAAAATAATACATGTGGATTCTTCTTTCTTCCTCTTTCACTTTCCCTCCCTCTCTTTCTCTCTCTCTATCTTTGTCTCCTCTCTGTCTCTATCTTTGTCTCTCTGTTTCTGTCTTTCTCTCTGTTTCTCTGTCTCTGTGTGTGTCTGTATGTCTGTCTCTCCCTCCCTTCACCCCCTTTATCCCCTCCAATTGCTTCAAGTCTCACAAGGAGTAATAGGATATGCTATGGCTAATGCTTATTACTTACCTCAAAGGGCTACATTTCACACCATGTATATTAAGGATTTTAAATGAAAGCATGTAAGCTATAAATATTAATTATCATTATTAATGGAGGTGCAACTGTGCATTAATAAATGTACTTCCTCACCCCTCTCCCATCCCTTCCATGAATATATGTAGAATAGAAAAGAATGTAGATTATAGAAATCTTTTACAATTTGTGAAAACATAATTGGTGAATAAAATTTGGGTCAATAAATAACTGTACTCCAAAATCAAATAGAGACACATTGCTATGCAAATTCTCATGTCAGATGTTGCAATATGTACTGGTATTTTGTGCAGAGGGGATGTTGAATGCTGTCAGTGATAGTCATATCCTACTGCACTAAAGCATCAATCATACTCTGTTAAAGATTTGACATAGTAGTTAATGGTGTATATGGCATATATAGATGCTTCTAATCTTGGATTGTACACAAAAGGAACATACTATGAAAACTTGCAATGAGCTCATCTTATTTGTTCTTTGTGCACTTATATGTAGATCCCTATTTCAGAATCTTGTAATTTCATTCCCCTAAATCCACATTTTAACTTTGGAGGGAACACAACATTTTAGCAGCAATGGTCAGACAATGTGATACAATTTGATCCAATAAATATTTATCAGATGTTTATTATATGTCAGGCACCATGATAAATACTGGGAATTCAAAGACAAAAACCAAACAACCCCTGCCTCTAGGGAGCTTACTTTCTACTAGAAGACTATAATATGAAACTGATGCAGGATAAATTGGGGGAAAAGAAAAAGACTAAAATCTAGGGGATCAAGACAGACTTCCCATAGGAGGTGGCACATAAGCTGAGCCTTGAAGTACCAAAACTAAATGATGTGATTTTTAAATGATAATGACTGTTAGAAATTTTCTCAATTTACAACAATATTAAATAATATCTCAGATCCAGAATATAAATGTCATGCTTTGATCCACTAGACACAATATTTTTAATTCAGTAAATTGAAGCAAGCATTGAAAGAAAAATAGAATCAGAAAAAAAAATAAATGACTTTTTTTCCCCTCCACTCTAGATTCAACAATTTTGCCAATCTAGCAAGATGGGGAAATGTGAATACAAAATGAATGTTTCTTCACTTTAAAAATGTCTTGCATGTTATTGGACTGTATTAACACATTGTCCATTATTTATTTCACAAAAACTGTGTTATTTTTTGCATTAACATAATCATTTCTATGCACTATATTAAATATAACTCATTTTAATGCTCTATCGATATGTCTAACCTCATAATAAATATCACTGCCTTTGGTCTTTAAATGTTGAACAGTGGTACTCAGGTCAATGCCATATTATATAAGGAGTCAATTATGTTCATGAATTGTTAATTAATTACTTTTGTTGTTTTGTACTTTTATACAATAATTTTCTACAGAAATTGTCTAAGAAAAAAGGCTTTGTGAAAGAAAAAAGAACCAAATTAAAATTTATCTTTCTGTCATATAGGAGATTATAGATTTCCATGTCCCAGCTATGCTTATTCAGAATCACATTCCATGTTCACAATGACCAAAGAAGTATCTTTAGTTGGAGGTAAGGACCAATGAGTTGATTGGACTGAACTGAGATATATTGATTTTGCATGATAGTCCAGAAAGTGATGTAAAATTAAAATCAGAGAATATAACTGATTGAAATTATACAAAAATCAATCTGAAAACTACTGTGAAATTCATCCCTCTTGATTAATGAGTGTTTTCTTCCTACTTTCATTTAAAGTTGATATGACCATTTCTTTATGCACAAGGGTCCTCCCTCTAATATTTAAATGTACATTGTGAGTAATCACTGTATTTGTAAAATAAACACATGCTTCATGTCTGAAACACAGAATGAGTTAGCCAAGTTGTAGATAACTTTGAAAATGATTATATATATATCATATGAAGAAAAATGAAGTGGTCTGAGCAAACTTTTCATAAATGTCAAATATACTTCTGTAAGCAGACATTAGCATGTCTATTAGGTCATAGGGGCATAGCCATTTTAGTTAGAAATGCCCCTAGATTCACTTGATTTTTATTTTTCATCTGTTATACCATCTGAAGTTCAATTTTGCTTCTTTTCTTAGAAAATCTCATTATTTCTTTAAGTCATAATTGCATTTCACATTTCTAGATAAAAGAGTATTTGCATTTGCTACCTGATCTCAAAATGCTTTTGCAAATGGTATTTTTGCTAGTGGAGTTTAAAGGTTTAACATAAGACAGTTTGTAAGGGAACATGTATCATTGTGGTATGAGATGGTATAGTTTTGGGTTTTGATTTTTGTTTTTGTTTTTTTGTTAACATCTCTAAATCAACCAATTGAGAAAAATAAAGCAAACTTACTTCACTGGTAATATCCTATCTAATCTCGCATCTACCTTTTTTTTTTTTCCTAACATGACACAGATACACAGATGCTTTTTTAATATCTATAAATGAAATGGTCACTATGAAAACAAAAAAAAGTATATTGTTTTCAGTAATTTGGGCAATCACAAATGCTTTCGATTAACATCTTTGTTTTTATCCATTTCTACATGCAAACTTCTCTCAGCTTATAAATCAGATGACTAAAGGGAAATAAATACAAAGGTATCCTAGTGATCTAACACCCATCCCAAGCTAGCCCCATCTTGTGTCACTGCCTAAGTCATGCAAATTACACCAGAGCTGCCAGTTGACTAAGATTAATGACCCTGCGCAGGCTTCTTTGTTTCTCTCTGCGGCCGTTTAGTGTGAAATACTATCCAAAAACATTATCTATCCTCGATTAATCCCACAAATTTGTTCACACGATGCACATTGTTTAGGGCAATTTACAACAGGAACATACTGAGCACAATTGCATTTAATTACTTGGGTTCTAATTACATTCATTAAAGGCTAATAAAATAAATGAAACAGCTTTAAAAGCTTCTGCAAAACACATGGGTCTTGTCTCCCTCGTGAAACATACAGTAGATGTTTGATGTGAAACACAGATCTGAGTATATATGTGTGCATGTGTTTATAGATATATGGAATATGGATGTGTAGATGATGCATAAAGTACATTTAAATCACAGAGCAATCAAATGCCAAATGTTGGACTGATGCATTTATTTAATGACCATGGGGGTGAGAAAGATTCCAGGGACCTGCAACTACTTTTTTATGTGGTGAGCAGAGAAAAGAAAAATCAGTTGTAAAATTCCATTTTGAGTCTTAATTGTTTCCACCTGCATAGTACAGATGCTCAACCCTTCGTCTTTTATAGTCGGCATCACTGACCAGCAAAAGAAGAATATTAAGTATGCTAAAGTCAGGGTATTCTTGAGAATATTTCTTTCAGGTTTGATTTGACACTCAGTCAAGGTTTCTGTTTGCTTCTCCTTCATAAAGGATGAAGCACATTTAAAGAATGTACCAGCTATTTATATTAAAACACATTTTAAGGCGCACTGGGCAGTCTGGGTAGAACTAGGCAGTTTCTCCATCTCACCCCCCAGCTGTTGAAAAATTACAGTTTTATTAATAATATCACTTCCTAATTTTTATGTTCCTATGCTCTTTACAGTGTGTTGGAGAGGCAGTATGTGCTAAGAACAGACATTAAAACATTGTCCTCTTCTATGCCTGAGAGCACCAGTGCATAGGTATAAACAAAATGCCTCTTGATATAAGTCCTTCTATAATTTAGATATAGCAATGGATAGTCAATACTATTTTTAAAATGTAGTTATATCTAATAGTCCTATAAGCACTTTGGAGTCCATGTTCCCTGAATTATAGAAACTGAGAGTATATTATTTTCCATACATTAAAGTACATATGGCAAAGTCAACCAGAACATACCACCATTGGCAAGTGGACAAATGACACTTAAATCTAAATTCATCTGGTTGACACATCCTATCACAATAGCTCTCTACTTCTGAGTGGGTTTTCAATAAGATCTAGGAAAAAAAAACCTAGAATCCTTTCAACCACTTGAATAGACAACTGGATTTGCATTTCAACCTGTGGATTATTTTCCCCAAAATATCATGTAAATTTACTCGAAATATCCCTTTCAATTTCTGATTCCTCATGAAAAATATGAAAGCAATATTTTTATACATGCATAAAAGCTTAATGTAGATATTTTCTCCAACATTTATACCTGCCATGTTAATATAATATCTCTGAAATACAATACATTTATGATTTTTTAAGAACATTTTAAAAAGAGATCCTGGAAATGTCTTAAGAAGCAGATATTTCCTGTTCTAGGCGTCCACCTCTACTTCACCTCCTCCCTGTATTTTTATCCTCCTATTTCTATGGATTTCATACATTCTTTGAAACTCCCATCTCATAACAAAACTGCAGGGGGCACTCACTGTCTTTACCTAATAATTCTAACAGGCCAACAGACATTTTTAAAATCCCCTATACTCTTTAGCACAATATAGGCTGAGCACCCAACATAAAGGAAGAGCTACCTGGTTCAAATATTTGGTGTCACAAAGCTGGAGTGAGTTGAAAATCAGAATGAGAAAATGGAGGACAAAGAAGGGAGAAAGCAACCATCATTCTCATTATCACAAAGATTTTCTCCATGATGACTTAAAGCAACACAACCCCAAGTTATTGAATAATTGAACCCAAGGCCTGCTGAATTTATCCTTCATTGTGATATAGATATAGATATGTCATATCTATATCTATATTACAAAGCCAACAAAAGAAATATGCAGAAAATTTTTATTAAGGGCCTAGAAACAATTAACTGGATATGACTTAAGCTTCATGAAAATGATTTAACCCAAACACACATTCCTCCTCATAATTTAAAGATTCTTAGCCAGAAAACATTTACTTTTCAAGGGACACATGGAGAATGGACAAATAAATGGAACTAGAAATGGTCTCTTTGCAATAAGCTTTAGGATGCAGATGACAAAGAAAATTGTTTGTTTTTAGAGATGATTTGAAAGGTAGATACTGTTTTTAATCATTAACCTAGTGCTGAAAGCCAAAGGTTTGAAAGAAGCCAAAATTCCAAAAGACATTAGGATCAAAATAGGAAATAACACAGTCTTTCTTTTCATCCCTACAAAATTATCAAGTGATTTCTCAAACTTTATGCCCTTGTTAGCAAAATAAAGCAGTTTAAGATGACTTCCTCTGAGTTGTTATAAGCACAGCTTTGATTATGTTACTTTTCTACTCAAAAACAGCCGGTGATTCCCCATTGCCTATAAAGTACAAGTTATTCAGCCAGACATTCAAAGCCACGTACATACACACACACCCCTTCTGACCAATCTTTCTGGCTTTAGTTTTGACTTCTTCCTTTAATGTATTTTACAATCTTGACAAATAGTATTTCTGGCAATTTCAAAATATGCTCAATATTTTCGATCACACTATTCCCTAATTTGAAATTCCATTTCCTCCTTTTCTTGTTTCTCCTCCCTCTGAACTTCACTATCTCTAGCTCTCAAAATTCTACCTCTCTTTCAAAGCCCAATCATGTCTTCCATAAAGTCCCTCTTGCATCCTGATCAGCACTGGAAGTACATGGCAGAGAGTAAGTGCTTACTAAATGGATGTTGATTGACTATTCCCATTCTTCCCTGAAGACTTATAATACTTTATTCTTCCTCCCTTATGACACATAGTAGTCTTTAAAAAAAAAAAAAAAAAGTGTGTGTGTGTGTGTGTGTGTGTGTGTGTGTGTGTTATCTCTGTACCAGATTGGAAACTTCACAACATTAAGGAATGAATCTTATTCATTTTTACAACCCCATGGTACTTTGCACAAGGTAATCGCTTGAATTTTTGTTGAACAAACAGAAGGTGTTATAGATACAAAATATTAAATTCTATTTTACTTAAAATAAATGCCTTTCCTTTCTGTCCTTTAAGTATTTCTAGGGTTTCAATTTATATTATATCATTTGGTACCTTTTGATATGCTAATTTGTAACTAACCTTATGTCATTTCTCCTGTATCATTTGATCCTTCCAGCTAGTACTTGTTTCTAGTTAATATAGGGTTCTAGATTTGCAATGAGGAAGATTTGAATTCAAATTTGAACTCAAATGCTTGATAGCTGTGATCCTGAACAAGTCGCTTATTTGTAAAATTAAGGCTAATAATAGCACCTTTTCATAGGGTTGTTACAAAGATAAAATGAAATAATATATAGAAATGACTTTGTAAAAGTTAGATATTTCTAAATATTAGTTCTTATTTTCATTACCCTACTGGCCACTATGTACCTTCATAATGCATAATTCCATTTTCAAATGTCACTGCCAAATTCATGGAAGCAAAATACCCAAATAAAAATTATTCATTTTTCATGCATTGTAAAATACCTTGTGTCTGCACTAAGACTTCTTCAACACCTCAAAAGATCTGTGATTCATTAGCATGGACCTTGCACTTTATGGATGCAGAACACAACCCTTCCTAAAAAGTGGGGGAAGGGAAAGGGGTTGAAAAGCTACTATGACCAAAAGAGCTCATTACCTGGTGAGGGAAAAGTTATGCAGTACTGGTGATGAGTTTCTCTCAACCTAGGTTCAGGACTAGGCTAGTCTTTTGGTGACACTCATGGCTGTGTCATTGGATCTTTATGAGAAGGCTTTCCCATGGGTTAGTGGAAAGAATGCTGGATTTGGAATTAAAGGATTTGGGATTGAACTGTAGCTCTGCTATATCCAAGTACCATCTGTGTGACTTCGGATAAATTTATTGTCCTCTCCAGACACCAATTCTCTGAAAAAATTGAGAAATTTGTAGTAGATGATTCCTAAGGTCCTTAGAAATTGTAAAATGGGTGTGATGCTATTGATAAGCTTTAAGAACTTAAGCTCCACTGGCTTTGATGCTCAACAATTCTAGGTCACATGATAAATTGGAGAATATTTCTTTCAGGTTCAATTTGAAACTCAGTCAAGACTTCTGGCTTGTTTCTCTTTAACAGTGTGTAGCACATTTAAATAACATGCCAGCTATTCATATTACAACATCAGAAGATAATTTTCATAAAAGCATCATTGCCAAAATTGCTTTTTTAATAAATTCCTCCTATTCTTTAGGCCAACTCATTATCTTCCTTCCAAATTTTATCAGCTCTGAATCCCATTCTTCTCAGTCTTGATTCTTTTCTTCAGAATCTTCTTGCTATCCCTAAATAAGTTACTCATTCTAGATTTCATTTCCCTTAATCTACCTAGAAAACTCTTCCCATTTTTCCCTTGGGCCACCACTCACAAAACTCATATCCAGAAGGCTTCTTCTGAATAATCTCATCCCATTA
Source organism: Sminthopsis crassicaudata (assembly GCF_048593235.1). Taxonomy (NCBI): domain Eukaryota; kingdom Metazoa; phylum Chordata; class Mammalia; order Dasyuromorphia; family Dasyuridae; genus Sminthopsis; species Sminthopsis crassicaudata. Next base: position 114,906,348 of record NC_133618.1, read on the forward strand.
TGATGATTCAAAACCATATCTTAAGACTTATTTACAAAGCAACATACAATGGTATAGAAATTAATATGTTTTTTATTATTTTCAGATGTCTATGTAGTATGCTTACTATTAGAAAACTGAGCTTCTTGAGGACCATTCCTAACTCCTTACGGGGTTTAGTTTCAATGCTACCTCCTATCTAAGGCCTTTTTACATCTCCCCAGTTATTAATGCTCTTTGCCTGAATTATTTTACTTCAATGAATTTTATACTAATTAGTATATTGTAAGCTCCTTGAGGTCAGGCATTATTTCAATTTTGGCTCTGCAATCTCAGTTCTTAACAGTTTTACATAGTAGACCTTTAATCAACATTTGTTGAATGAATGAATGAATGAGTTCCTCTTATTTCTTATGTAAATAATATACCCAAGAGGCTGAGGATAATGGTTAATCCAAAGAAGGTACTTGGCAAATGTTTCTGAATTACCAACAACATTGCATAAATTATCTGATTAGTTAGCACTGCATTAAAATATGTAGTTCTAGTCTGCTTGGTGCATGAATTTTCTCTTTGTCTTTCATTCACAGGGGGGTAGGAGGTAATCATTTTCTATAACATCTCTTTGAATTTTACAGGGAAAGAATTTTTTTATCACATTGCTTACAAATGAAGGAGTTTGCAGAAATGTGAGAATATCTACATATTGTATTTGTAATGCAACTTCTATGTTCTACTTCCATTTTAGGACCAAATCATGTCTTTTCCATCCATTTTAAATTTGTTGCACATAGCACTAAAGGGCTATGGAACATTTTCCCAGTATGTTTAGTGAGCTCTTGATTAGCAGTTCCATGTTTAAAGGATCCAGCATTTTTCCTTTCTCCAGAGATTGAAGGACTAGGATGTTCTTCGTGACATGAACAGCCAAAGATGTGATAGGTAGCAGAAAGAGGTTTTAACAAGAGTGTGAGTTGATAGAATTCTTTGCCCTGTAAGAAACTGACCTGTTCTACAACCCTTCTGCACAAGGTGTTCCTTCTTTCTTGAAGATCAAGCTGCAGTGAATTTTTTTTGGTCTGAATTCAGACTTGCTCCCTTATATGTCAAAGAAGAGATGTTCCTTAGCATTATTAATAGCTATACTCAAAACTCAACATGAGAGAGGAGGAGGGCTAATAAAAACAAGCAGATCCATCCCCAACAATACCAATATATTTTCATGGAATTCAGCTAGTTCCCCTTCTTGTTCACCCCTCAAAAATGAAATGGAGACATTCCATGCAAGCATCAGAGAAATATATAACTACAAGCTGAGAGCCAATGACCTCAATCCTCAGCAGCCCCTTGACCCTCATTACTGCAGCAGTTGGTGTAGGGAAGGATTAAAGAGGGCTAGAAATCATTGGGTTAGCATACAAGGGCTCAGAAATTTGACCTTCATTACTTAAAGCACACAGACTCCACTAAAAGCTGGTATATGAGGAGAATTAGAAACAGAAGCAGGAAAAGGTCAGGTGGAGTGCAGATGCACTAACGAAGATGAGGTGAAATAGTAACCAAAAATAATGCATAACCCCATAAAGGTTCATCTTTTTCCCTTATGGGAATGAGTTGACACTACAAGGAGACCATTCTGGCTTTTACCATTGGCCAGAAATATCTAGGACCACAAGATAAACAATAAAGGTTTTGCCTGGGAGAAAGATAGAATGTTTCTTAGCCAGGGGGTTTCCTAAAGAAATGGAATCTGATTCTGCTCGCCTTATATCTGATACTTTTTATTATTTTTATCTATGAATTATTACCATTTAAGATGAAATCAAAGAAGATACTCTGGAAGTACTAACAAACAAAAATGCTTTTACAATTTTAAAACTTGTAGCAAGATTTGACTTTCATGAAAAGGCAAAGTAATAGGCCGGGATAGGTACTATATAAAGACATGGCCATGGCACCAACAGCAAAAGGGGTGGGGACTTAAAAGCATTTCAAAAATATATATTGAAGGGTGAATGATTCCCATCTGTCAACAACAATGCAGCCACATTAGCCATTGTTTTGAAGATCTCTTGTTCACTAGAAAGTTAGCTCAAACTTCTTTGGAAATTCCCTTTTACAGGTGAAGAAACTGAAGCATTTAATAGAGTTGGATTGAAGTGACTGGTCTCAGAGAAGCAAGAAGCCTAACATTAACTACCTGCTCTTCTATATACCAACAGAAAAAAATTATTGATGGAATAAGAAAAAATAATTTCAAAACTTACTAATTTTTAATCCCAATTATTGACTTCTAAAATATTCTTTTTGTTTAACTGGATTGTCTACTCCAGGTTGTCTTATTTTACCCAAATTACATTATTTCTCTATTAGCAAACTACAGATTTTGAAAATTGGCCAAGTTTGATTTAAAAGAAACACTATGCTGTAGTGAATAGATAGGCAGTCTTGGAGTCAAGAAGAACAGAATATGAAGAAAAGCTTCTATTTAGATGATGTCAATTAACATTAAGTGCCTACTATGTGTCAGGCACTGTGCTAACAGCTGAAAGTATAAGAAAAGTAAACTGCATGTTCTAATCTTTCACATTTCAAATACTGTTCAATCAAAAGAAAACAATTTAACCATTTTGAGCATCAGGAAACTCTCTAAGATATACAAATTTCCTATTTGCATTGCAGGAGTTTCTATACTAGTAATTGTTTATCATGTTGAATGAAATCATAGCTCTGGACTAAGAAAAGAAGAGGTGAAATGATGAGAGGAGGGGAAGGAAGAAGAGCAGAGAAAAAGGAAAATACACATTAGAATTATTTATATACTAATGGAATATTAATGTCTATTTGAAAGCTACTGAAATGTTTTCTGAAGTTCTAGGAATATATATCTATGTACATTTTGGCTCCCTTTGTACTCCACCTACCCAACAAACATTAGTGGATAGAGTATTGACCTTGCAGTCAAGAAGAACTGACTTTGAATTCTCCCTCTGACATAAAAGCAGTATGATTGCAGACATCCCACTTAACTTCTATCATCCTCAGTTTGCTCATTGATAAACTAGGGATAATAAAACTTAAAAGTATCTTATTTCACAGCATGATTGTGCCATGCCAGTAAAATAATATAGATGGATTACTTTGTAAACTTTAAAATGCTGTATAAATACACAATTTATCTGACATGTCACTTTCTCCAGGAAGCTTTTTCTGATTTCTTCAGCTTCTAGTACTTTCCCCACACCAAACCTTATATTTACTTCGTATATACCTAGTGAACTTACATGTAGTCTTCCTTCTTTGAATGTAAGCTTCTTCAAGGGAAAAAAATATTTCCTTTTTTTTTTTAATCTTTAAATCCCAGTGCCTAGAACAGTGCCTGTCACTTAGCAGATGCTTAATGAATGCTTGTTGATTGAATTAGATTAAAGTAAATATCACAAAAAGCCTTGATGGAGAAAAGAAGTAGCAGAAAGATGTAATAAAGGCACATATAAAAATATGGCAAAAAGCTACTATTCAAATAGTCAATAAACATTAAGTACTTATTATATTCAGGCATTGTGCTAACCACTTAAGAATATAAAGTAATCTGTAAACTGCAGTCCTGACCTTGGAGAAACTTAAAGCCTAGTGGAGGAAACTACAAGCAAACCTATGTACAAACAAGTTAAGGGAAAATAAGAATTAATTACTAGAGAAAAGGCAGTAGATTTAAAAAAGGACTAGGCAGAGCTTCATACAGAGCAGAGCTTCTTAAACTTTTTTCCACTTATAATCCCTTTTCACCCAAGAAAATTTTGTGTGACCCCATGTATATAGGTATATAAATCAAACATTTACTGAAAATGAATCACAATTTCATGACTTCCACATTCAGTTATGAGATCCCATATGGGACTGCAAGCCATAGGTTAAGAAGCTAGGCTATGGAAGGTAAGATTTTATCTGGGACATGAAGGAATCCAGGAAAGCTAACTTTAGGAAAATCACTTTGGTGGCTGAAGAGAAGATGATCTGGAGTGGGGAGAGATTTGAGACAGTCAGCACTATTGCAATCAGCAGGCTTTTGCAATAATTCTGGAGTGAGGTGATATCTATCTACACCACAGTAGTGACAGTATCAGAGGAAAAAGAAAGCTCATATTTGAGAGATGTTGCAAAGGTAAGCTTAACAGACCTTGGTAACAGATTGGATATGAGGGTGAGAGGTAGAGATCATAAAGTACTAAGGATGACACCTAGATTCGACAGTTATTGGGAAGTTTGGAAGGTGAAAATATTTAAAAAGAAAGATAATAGCTTCAGTTTCAGATATGTTGGATTTAAGATATCTACTGGATATGTAATTTTAAATACCTGAAAAGTAGTTGGAAATGCAAAATAGGAGGTCAGCAGAGAGTTTGGGATTGAAGTAGACTTGAGAATCATCAGAAGAGAGATGATAATTAAATCCATATGAGTTGATGAGATTGCTAAGTAAAGTAATACAGAGGGAAAAGAGAAGAGGACAGTGGCCTAGACCAGAGCCCTGTGGGACACTCATGGTTAAGGGGCATGACCTGGATGAGGATCCAACAAAAGAGACTGAAAAGTGGTATTGCTCACTTAGCTCAGTTGTCACTGGTTATGTTAATGTGATTAATGAAAGAGTAGGAATCTGAAGGGTTTTTTGTTTTGCTTTGGGAGTTTTTTGGTTTGTTTGAAGAGGTTGAGGGTCACTTTTAGAACCACCTGGTAAAGCCATCTGCTTTTAAATCTAACTATTACCAAATCACTAAACAACTTCCAGCCTCATAGGCTAGCCAGAAAGTCTGCCACAGAGGACAATTGCCCCAAATGGCCATTACTGAAGGAAGGCTCCATTCTTCATAGTTCTAAGATTTATAGAAAACTATAAGAATTTGTTTCCCAGTGTCTCTCAAAACGGCTTCTGCTCTGATCAGAGGGTCTGTTTGTTCTCACTCATACATGACTTTCAGATTCTAGCTTCATTCTCTCCAGTTCTCATATATAATATGCACCTACAATGTAAAGGAAGGCTTGGGTTTAGACAGGAGGAGTAGAGAAAAATACTAGTACTAGAGATAAAGTTCCACATTTGATTTTAAAATTCTAGTTCAAGCCTCAGATCAGACATTAACTAATCTTCTTATCCTAGGCACTTAACACTTAACTTTTGAGATTTATTTTATATTACTTTACCTTATATTTCAGCCAAACTGACTTACTATTTCCAGAATAGTAATCAGTAAATAATCAATAAATATTTATTAAGTACTTATGTGCCAGATACTAGATTAAGTATTAGTATTCCATCTTCCATTTACATATCTTCCCCCCATGTCTAGAATCCAAAAAAAAAGTCCCTTCTTTTACTGGAATTTCCCAGAATCCTTGTAATTCTAATGTCTATTGTTTAGTTATTTTTCAGAGGGATTGATTTTTTTTTTTTTACTCCATTTGCAGTTTTCTTGGCAGAGATACTGGAGTGGTTTGCCATTTCCTTCTCCAACTCATTTGATAGAAGAGGAAACTGAGGCAAATAGTAAGTGACTTGCCCAGGGTCACAGAGTTATTATCTGATTCAGATTTGAACTCAGGAAAATCAGTGTTCCTGACTTCAGCCAAGTGCTCTATCTGCACTAACTACCCAATTCTAATTACTTTCTCTCTGTTAATTATTTCCTCCTGTATCTAGTTTTCTTTGTATATATTTGTCTGTATGTTCTCTCATTAGATTTAAAGATTCTTGAGAGCAGGGATTTTCTTTTACCTTCCTTTGTATCTTCAGTGCTAAACACAGTGCCTAGTACACAGTAGGATTTCTTGTTTATTGAATGAATGAATGCATTCCTTTGCCTCCACCTTTAGTCCAGATACAAACTCCTATCAGAAACCTTTCTTAATCTTTCTATTTTAAAAGAAGGTCTCCCCCCACCTCAAATTATCTTATGTTAATTTGTAGTAGGAAGCAAGATAGTAGATATACAGCTGACCTAGCAGTTAGAAAGATTGAATTCTTGTCTCTAACATATTAGCTGTGTGACTATAGGTGAGATACTTAGACTATCCATGCTCTAGTTGCCTATCTGTGTCAAAGAAAAGAAGTTTTCATACAGGAAATTGCTTATAATGATAAAGTCCCCAACCATTCCCCAAAATGATCTATAGTAATATCTTACATTTTGTAGTGCTTTAAGATTTACAAAGCATTTCACATATATTGTTCCATGTGTGTCGCATATAACTTTGTACTACAGCTACAACTAGTATCCACATTTTACAGAAGAGTAAACTAATCTGTGGCTAGAATCACAGAAAAAAGTAAATTCTCAATGCATTTCAGTCATATCTGACTCTTAGTGACCCTGTTTGTGGTTTTTGTGGCAGAGTGGTTTGCCATTTCCTTCTACTATTCATTATACAGATGATGAAACTGAGGTAAGCAGACTTAAGTGACTTGACTAGGATCAAACAGATAGTATCTGATGCCAGATTTGAAATCAGAAAGATGTCTTCTTGCTTCAAGTATGTCATTCTATCCACTGAACTATTTAACTATATCCTAATGCCTTACAGGTATTCAAGATGCACTTGAAAATTTGCTAATCCTTGGGATGATACAAGCATTTGGGCAACAGATCTTCAATTAGCTAGTTTTTACTCCGTGGCTTAAAATGCCATCTTATACATGTTAAAAACCTGAGTCTTCAGGATCTTTTTGAGTTTCAAAATATCAGTTTGCAATTTTTAAAATTTTCTATAAATATATTCTTCAAGGTGATAATTATAACATGGAAAAAATCAAATGCTTTGAAAAATATTTGGGAAACATAATTTTCAAATGTGCAATTCTGAAAGCAGAGACACATAAAGTCTCCAAGGAAGAGAGAGAAACATGGGTTTCAGAAGAAAGGTAAAAAGTATTTTTTTATTCTTACTATATAATACTGTTCAAAAATCCAAACCATGAATCAGTACTGTCTGGATGAGCATTACCTTACCTGCATCCAAATGTTCTGTGATTTTAAACACACACACACACACACACACACACACACACACACACACACACACATTTCCTTCATGCATAATCTAACAAAGATTAAAGCAATGTTATGCTAGATGCAGTGACCTCTGCAAACACAGAAAACAAATATAGTAGAAAGTAGGGTCTGGAAGGTAAGACTTAGGAAGTAGGCTGACTGAAAAAGTTTCTTCAAATAAGAATAGAAGCTAAGAAGTCACAGGCAGTGTGGTCTGATCTAAAAGATGGGTCCAGGAGCAATAGAGAAGACTGGGGCAAAGATGAGAAATGAAATTAAAAAAGAAATGTTACTGTGGAAGTACTAAATCTGAGATACTAGAAAGATAATGGTGTCCTCAGAGTTCATGAGAGTGGTGGATTTGAAAGGAAATAGAATAAATTCCATTTTATACATGTTGAGCAATACCTCTGAGATATTCAGTTTGAAATACTCAATAAGTTGGAGATACGTGATTGGAGTTTGGGACAATGAGCTGAATAAAAAAATATCAGAATCTTCCACAGATGACAATTCTTGGGCATTTGAATTAAATATATTCAAGAAAATTCTTAAAATCCATTTTAGATCTATTTGATTTGCCTCCAAATGTTATTGTTGCTGTTGTTGTTAAGTCATAACTTCAAAACTCCATTTGGAATTTTTTTTTTGCAAAGACACTCAACTGGTTTACCATTTCCTTCTTCAGGTTCTTTTACAGATGAAGAACAAAGCTAAGTGAGTTACCCAGAGTATCCAGAGAACTTAGATTCTCCTACATTTATGGCCAGTGTTCTTATCCGCTGTGCCATCTAGCTACATCTTGCTTAGAAACACATGCTCACTAACAATTTGTAATTCCTTTGCAAATATCAACTATTTTAGAAATATCCAATTCTCTTACTATAAGGGTAGAGAGTATTGGAAGTATTGAATTCTAAATATCTATTTCAAAAGTATTACTTAATTATTTTATTCTGCTTTATCTATAAATCTAAGTTTGGAAGTTCAAGGGTGTGTTTTTAAAAGATAAATTCTACCTTCTGCCACTCAAATCAGTTAGGAAACAATCCCATACTTAAGACTGATTACCAACTGATAGATTTACAAGTTTTTCCCCCTTTTTGGAAAGGTGACATATAATACAATAGAAACTGTGAAATTTTGGCTCTATCACTTATCAGATAAGTGACTATGAAATCATAGTTTTTTGGCTGGTAAATTGGAATTAATAAAATTCACACTATTTCAGCAAACCATTTGTGTAAAATTAGTCTTTAAAACATCTATAAAGAAATTTGAAATATAGAACTTCTGAAATTCAAATTCTTTATAAAACCATAGCAAAGGAACATTCTGGCATTTTTTCTATTTCCTGTGTATAATACATCTGCATCTGTACTTGTTTATCCATTCTTTATGCTAACATGGGACTTTTCCAACAATTTGGAAATCCATTCATCTCAAATATAAAGCTGTATACCTGTGATGTACTACTAATGCTAATAGATAAGATCACCCAATTATAAACTTCAGTTTACTCTTATTAATGTAGCAAATGAAGTCATGGAAGTGGGTGAGATCTCATTTCGGATAAGGTTCCATTTCTTGTTAAATGTTATTATTTCAGAGTTGGTTATATATCATCATTGATATAACAATAACACATGTCTTATTTGTGGATTCTTTTCCGTGTGCCTCTCAGCAATGATTTGTACTACTTGGGAAGGATTACAAAAAAATTACTGGAGGATTTACAAGGGTCTCTGCAGTATTTATCTAAAAGCCAAGTATAATACTGTTCTTCCAAACTTACACAACCAACACAGCTTAATACTGATTCAAGGGAACTTCTTTACTTCATGGACCTGGGTGATTACTGAATCAGTGCTCTTTTCTTTAGCAAAAGCTGCAGTCGTGACAAAGACAGATTATGAAAAAGGTATATCCTAATTTTCAACCTCTAGAGAAAGCTATAAAAAAATTTTATTCTTTGGGGAACCCCTAATTTTGGATAAAGGATTACAACTAAGTTAAAGTTAAAGGTAAGCCACCAAATCAGTTCCAAATTCATTCTGGACAAATTTTTGACAAGAATAATCAAAGAGAATTTGGAGTTTGTTTTATAGGTACTTTTCAGTGTCATTTTCATTGAGATAATATATTGAAGAGGGATAGTTTGGCTTGGTGACCTTCTAGAGAGCTGATCCATGAAGGAGAAAGGTTAAGGTTCAAGTCAAACCTTTGACAAATACTTGTTACATGACCCTGGACAAGTCATTTAACCCCTTAGTGATCCAAACAACCCTAAGACTGTAAGTTACAGAAAATGTGCCAATCTGCCTTAGAAGGGGAAGTTCCTCACCAATCTAGTTATAGATCAATTCTTGAAAAAAAATGCAACATCCTATCTTATGATTTCATAATGTGTGAGATAATAGAGGTAGAGTGCTTTACATACAATAAAAAATTATATATAACTAATGTATACTTTATGTTATCTGTTATATTTATTTATCTTATTATATTATAATTATATATTATCTGTTACATATAGGTATACATAATATATTATAGATTGTAAATCTCCATAATGTATGTTACATATAATATATGCTATATTTATTCAAATAATTGTCATTGTTGTAATTATTAACTATAACATCAATTGATCTATGATAAAACTCTCATATTTCCTTGTATAGTGGAAAGTGCATTGATCATGCAATGTTGAGACTTGGATTCAAATTTTGGCTCTATCACTTATCAGATAAGTGACTATGAAATCATAGTTTTTTGGCTGGTAAATTGGAATTAATAAAATTCACACTATTTCAGCAAACCATTGTCAGAAAAATGCTTTGTAAACTTTAAATCAGAGCAGCTATGTGGTACCTTTGTTAAGAGTATCAGACCCAAAATCAAGAAGACTTACCTTCCTAAATTCAAAACTGGTCTCAAATGACCCTGGGCAGCTAACTTAACTGATTTGTCTCAGTTTCTTCATCTGTCAAAAGAACTAAAGAAGAAAACGGCAAGTAACTCCAGTATCTTTGTCAAGAAAACCCCAAATAGGATCATGAGAAATTGAAACAACTAACAAAAATCACTATGTAAATGTGAGTTATTATTTTAAATTTATGTTGTGTCTCAGTTATGTTCTTTACTGTTTTTGAAAGAAATGAAAGATTAACTGACAAAATCCTCTTTTGGAGTGTCATAGAAATGAGAGTTATGTCTGGAAACAGTATCACCAACCTGGATCCATATCAATATTGGCCAAAATTAGCTCAGAATGTCTTTGTAGAGCTTCTATGCAGTTGCAGTTCCAATTCCACTTAATTCTCTGTCCTCATCAGTGCCATACAAATACCACAATATTGTTCTACCCGACAAGTGAGTTAACTGGGCCCCACATGTGCTGCATCTCCTTTTCCTTTACATACTTGGCAATAGCATATGCTTTCCAAATGAATCAACACAGAGAGCTGCAAGAATGCAGATTAGTCTAAACATATTTTATGCCTGCATTTTCAGTTCACCCAAAGGGCAGTAGTGAGGTGCACAGAAGGCATGGGCAGATTGCAGCATATTACAAATGAGGGTTTCTGCAAAGATACTTCACATCCCATCTCTGTTGCCTTTGTACTGGCTACCCAGCATAACTGGAATGCTCTTCCTCCTCTTCTCTGTCAAGATTCAACCCAAATATTGTCTTCTTGTATATAAGAATCTTTTGACAGTGAGCCTTCCCCTCTCAAATTATTTTCCCTATTCCTAACTTGTGCAAACCTATTTATTTATGTCTCCCTCATTCAAATGTGTCTGTCTGTTTTCCTTTCATTGTTTGCCTAGCACATAGTAAGCACTTAATAAATGATTGAGCCATTCATTAATTGATTGAAATACAATGTAACAGATGTCATAAGAGGAATATTAGATTGAAAAAAGATAGACCAGTCATTCAAGAACAAGGTATTTATCATATAATGTCAAAAGGATCAAAAAAAAATTTTTGGAGGTTCCTGTACTCTGTGGCAGCTTCATGACAGTACGTGAATAATAATCATACAGGACCAACAGACATACTTAGGCTGTGATCTGTATTGTTGGAAGGAATACCTACATTGATGAATTGTGAGAATAATTAAAATATCAACATATGTTTATTAGAATTTGAAAAGCTCATCATAAATGTTATCCCACACTATATTTGCTATGCACTCTTCTTGGCCTTGGGTGTTATTAGGTCTATTAAAGAAATAAAAGATATGGTTCCCACTTTCAAGATGCTTACAATTTCACCATGAATATAACAATGATAGAAGAGATATAATGAATCAAGAGATTAAGTATTTACTATGTACCACATGCACTGAGCTAAGAACTGAGGATACTTCCCCCCCCTCAAAAAAAAAAAAAGTAGCCCCTGCTCTTGAGCTAGAATCTAATGGGAAAAACATTATGCAGCTCAGTTTATTACATAACTACATAGAATAAAAGAATAAGTAGGACAAATTTAACAGAGGTAAAGGACTAGAATTAAGAGGTTTTGGGTAAGGTGACATTTTAGTTGGGAGGTGACAGAAGTCAGAAAGATCAGTAGTAAGACCAGTTGAGCAAGAGCATTCCAGGCAAGGAAGACAGCCAGAAATAATGCCTGGAGTTGAAAGATGGGAGGACATCCGGGAGAGCAGTACCACTAGATTGAGTAATACATATCAAGAAATAAGGTATAAGAAAATTGAAAGGGTAGAAGAAACTAGGATATGAAGGACTTTGAATGCCAAACAGATCATTTTGTCTTTGCTCCTTGAGGCATTAGGAAGCTATTGGAGTATCTTTTGTTAAGAAAGAAAAGTAACATATGAGACCTGTGTTTTAGGAAAATAAGTTTAATAGTAGAATGGAGGATGCAGAGTAAATGGAGATAAAGAGAGATACTTTCTAATTAAGTATCCAAATAACTGGTTCAGATGACAATACTAAAGGTCAAATTAAGAAGAGATCAATATTATTTTTAAAATCTGAATTGTTTTAGAAATCTAATTTATTTAGATCCATAATTTGCTTAATATAATAGACTTAGCCTGAATTTCAAAAGTGCACATGAGATAATCATATACAAAATACCATTTATTTGAAGGCTTAAACAGTAATTATTTGATTTGTATATTTCATATAGACCTCACATGATTCCTTTTTTCTGTTAAATGAATTTTAAATATGTCCTTATCATATATGTGGTATAGGTGATAGCTCACTTAAATTAGAACCAGGGAAGAATTGGGTTCAAATTCCACGTCTGAAACTTCCTAACTATGTTGCCATAGATTAGTCTCCTGCTTCTTCAAGTCTTTATTCTTTTATCTGAAACAGTTCCTGGTACTAGTATTTCATAGAGGTTTTAACTCTTTGTGAACATAAACACACAATGTGTGTGTCAGTTATTATTTGTAAGACTGAGGTTGAAAGCTGTAATCTAAGGACTCCAAATTATTAATTTTATTAATAGCAAAAGTGTATTTTCAAATCAAATAGCTATTGTATTGTTTAGCAGGCATATAATGAATAGAAAAAGGAAAAGTAACAGTTATTACAGGAGCCCCCAGTACCACTTTTCATGCATTTTACTGAGGGCAGAATCTCATAGAAATGCTTATTGCAGGATACATAAAGAAGGCATCTTGCTTCCTTGAATTAATAGGAATATATATTCTAATTAATTGACAGCAAGGATTGTTGATAGAATGAAGGAATAGATCTCTCGCTCCCTAAGCTAGCACCCTGACACAGCCAAATAAATTGCTGAGACTCTGTCTTTATAAAATATATGATGCATCTATGCAATAATCATCCTAGGTTTCCCCTATCCTCCATCTATAATTTTGGAAGCAGATTTTCACCCCCCAATCTCTGCCACTAGCCTTAAATTTACTATGTAGAAAAGCAAAAAAAAATCAGCAGTTGAAAATCAAAATAAAGAACAAAAGCAAGTCAGAAGAATTATCATGCATTTGGTAGCAATTAATAACAATACTATCACTGCACAATAGCTAACAGTATGCTTCACTTTGTATCTGAAAATAAGACAACATATCAACCATTAAGTAGGAAATTTTTTATTTCTTTTTTCTAGGAATGGTGATGGCCCTTTTAGAGACATCCATATTCCAGAGATTTGAACCCAGGTTTTTCTGAACCACGTCCAGGATTTTATTCTTTCTCTCCCACTTTGTGACCAGCACCACCCATGGTAAGACAGCCAAGCTATGGTGAGCCATAAAGTTTTTCTAGGCAGTAAATGAATTGCCCCTTCCAAGAATTGAACATATGACCTTAGCTTCATTAGAAGAATTCTTTAACTAGCTCAGCAAACCATCTCAAATAACCCATCTACTTAAAATGTCATGTTTCTGGGAGCCATTTAAAATCTCCTCAGTCAATTTCAGGGAAGTAGGGCAGGAATGGAACAAGATTCATCTTGGATACAGAACGTTTGAAAACTGTCTTTTATTACTTCACTATCCCCACATGATCCTTATTAAACTTAAAAATTTAATGGGACATTAATACAATTAGAGAAGACCAATGATGAAGCACAAAATACATAGAAAAGAATAGAAGCAATATAAAAAGAGGCTCACAAAGAGCTGAACACAACTGAAAAATGGCTAAACAGCAAAAATGTTCAATTTCCTAACCTCTACAAAATATCTCTTAGTAATTGACATCATAATAGATGAACTGATACAAAGTAAAATAAGCAGAACCAGAATATTGTATTTTATAACAGTGATAGTGTAACAATAAACAACTGTTTAAAAAAAACAATTTACTCTGATAAATACAATAATCCACAATAAAAGGTTTTATGGTGAAAAATGTTATTGCCTCCAGAGATAGAACTAATTAACTTTGAATGCAGAATGAAGTTTAATTTTTTGTTTTATATTTCTTGCTTTTTTTTTAATAATTTGGAAATGTTTTGCAAGACTTCACTTATATCATCAATATCATATTTCTTTCCTTCTCAGTGGGTTGGAGAGAAATTGAAAAGAAAAGGAATTGGGAAATACTTTTTAAATAAATATTTTAAAATGCTAAATCAGTATTACAAAAAATAAAAGAAATTGAAATTGTAGTTCCTGAGCTGGAAGGTATCTCATTGGATTGGGCTATTTAGTCACAAGATTACAGATTAAGAGTTAGAAGGAACTTCGAAAACAATTTAGTCCAGTTCATTCATTTTGCAGATAAATAATTAATCCAAAGAAGTTAAGGAAATCATTCAAAGCCAAAAGTATTAGAAGTGGGATTCAAACCCAGGTATTCTCAAGAGCTATGCTATTTTAATTGTACCATGGTTCAAAACCTCTTCATTTTGCTGATGAGGAAATTAAAGGCCAAATAAATTGATTGACATTCCTAAAATTTACATAAATAGTGCATGTCCATGATGGTTTTTTTGTTTTTTAATTCTATTTCTTGTTTCATTTATTGTTTCCAATTATACGTAAAATAGTTTTCAATATTCATTTTTGTAAGATTTTGAGTTCCAAATTTTTCTCCTTTCCTTCCTTTCTATCTCCTTCCCAAAAGAGTAAGCAATCTGATATAGGCTATGCATGTGCAATCATATTATACACATTTCATTTGGGGATTTTAACCCTGGCTTTCCTGATCCAAGTCCAGTACACTACCCAATATAATACGGTGTCTCAATAATGTCAAAATGATATGAGTGTGTTTATATATCTTTTAAAACTTTGTTTCAAGGAAAGCTTTTATTTTTCCTAGTCTGTCTCTTCCTAATACTGTTTATACCTATAATGGAGGGGAGAAATTATAGAATCTCCTAAAATCTCTTGCAAATTGTGTATACTGTAGATCAAGATTTAACTCCAATAGCTTTGGATTATTGCATATTGTTGAAAAAATTACTAGCCATCAAGTTCATTATTATTCATACTGTTCTATTTATACAATTCCCACAGAACTTTGTAAGTAAGGAAACAATTTTATTAGCATTCTTAATTGCATGTATAAAATGGCATTGTTTGTAAGGCCATCCAGCACCAGTCCAATGCTATTACTAGCACCTTGGACAGAAACTATATTTAGCTATATTTTTACCTTAGTTACAAAAAGCTGAATGAAGAGGTTGGGATGTTCAACAGGAAACCATAGTTCAGAACAATGGGTACAGTTATTCCAGAAAAGTACAACCCTACCTCCACTGAATCAGATAGGGAAGGGTAATTTTATGAGAGGTGACTCACAGTTTTGGGACTCTGGAGGTGAGGGGATATAGAGGTTATAAAGTGAGATGTAGGCATAAAAATAACTACAAGCAGGCAGCAAGCATATCTCAACTGTCACTATCAAAAAGCATGACTTCTTTTATTATGTTAATGGCATAAAGTATAGTTCCATTAATCCTATATGGTAGTTATAGAGCCAATCCTGTGTTTAACTCTAGGGGATAAATTGGACAGCAAAGACTCTGAGGATTAAAAACAAGTCATAATTATCATGAACATATTTCTCCCTCTAGATGGTCTAATACTCTGACATTGGAGACAGGAAGACCTGAATTTTAATTCTGCTTCAGACATTTAATTATATGATCTCAAGTAAGTCATTTAACATCTGCCAACCTCAGTTGCTTATCTATTTCACAGAGTTGTTTTGAAAATCAAATTATATATTTAGTGCTTTGCAAACCTTAAAGTTCACTATAATTATTGTATTATCATTGTCATTGTTGTAATTGTTTTTGCTGTTTTTGTCATTGTTGTGATCTCACAGAATGTCTTGAGGATATAATACGCTTCTTAAGTCCAACCAGAAGGAATCAGGGAAATGAAACCACCACTTAGACTTCTGACTACAGACTGGTTCCCGCCTCATTAATTTATTGACTTCTTTGATCCCAACATAGCTTATTGGTCATATATCTAAATTCCCTAACCTCATTTTTTTTACTGTCAACCTCTACCTGGTTTTCATATTTGTTTGCTACAGCCTGATTGCTAACTTGTTCTCTTCACATTTTTGCCTTGAATCTTCCCCCTTGTGACTTCCAGCTAAGCTGACTAAAGCACTTGTGCCACCTTACTCATTTCACTGGTTCATGCTAATACCCATGCATAGGAGTTAACTCCCTTACTCTGTAATTTTTGCATATCTGTTATTTACAAGTAATAACCTGACTCCACCTTCCCTGGCCCAAACATTGTCCTTATGGACTTGGCTCCAAGCTGGCCAAGGTTGAGCAATACAAAAGCATCTGGGAAGCTCAGTCCATTCAATAGAACTTGTAAAGTTAAGATAGGGAGAAGTCAAGGAAGTCCTACTGGTTCTGTTTGTAATTTTCAGTTCACTGAATAACTAAATCAGATCTCCCCAAATCCAAGGCAAGAGTTTTATACTGTGTTGCAGTTTAATCATCACTTAACTGTTATGTTGAGTGGTTTTTTTCATTACATAAAAAGGATTATTGCCCAGGCATGATCACTAGGCAAAAGAGAAGAAATAGTTCAAGGAATCTTGAACTGAAGAAGAAAAAAAGACACCTGGTGAGTAGTTCTTCTTGCTACTTTAATGCCTCACAAAATTTTTGTATTATGATGCATACAGGAAGTGAATTCTGAATGCTATTCAAACAGTAGGAGAGCAGTTTTGACAGTCCTATCTGCTGGAAATCTGTACACTCATGCAAGCATTCTATAGTTCTCCTTATAGCCTTTTTTCTTTTCATGACATTTCCATTAATTCTACCTTTCTTTTAAAAAAAGAAAGAATTGAAATAGATAAGAATCTTGTTCATTAAGTACATTTTTAAATGTATTTGTCATTTGGGAGTTTCCCCAGCATGAAAAATCCAACAGGCCTAAAGGCAAAGATAACTTTAACTTCAATGGGAAAATATTTCTGAAAATAATAAAGGTTGGATAAGTAATTCAGTCTGAGTAAAAGGTTCCTCTCAGGGGAAAGTTCTTTACTTTGGGAGGCTCCTAAACTCATTCAGGCCACAAGGGTACCAGTTAGTGCATGACAGTGGTAATTTGCTAAATAGTACCCTTGTGACCTGAAAGAATTAATGCTACCAGAGAGACAAACTTACCTACAGGGAACAAATTAGATATTGGCAGAATCCATCTGATTATTTTGTAGTTTATATTTATAGAGAAAAGGAGTCAACAAGTATTTATTGAGTCCCCAGAGAGCGCACAGTATTGTAATAGATGCTCAGGGTACCATATTAGCTATTAGACATGATTCCTGCCCTCAAGGAGATTTATAATATAATGGAGAAGATGATAAACCATCCACATAGATCCATGCAAACAACAGAAATTACAGAAATGTAATTGAGAAGGAGAAGAGGGTAAAGAATTTCTCCTTGCAGATTAGGAAAAGGATGGTATTAACCAAAGAAAATCTTCCCATAAGAAGATTTGGAATCTATCCTTTCAGATTATAAAGAGGATGATATTAATCTGGGAAAAGTTTTCTAAGGGAAATAGAACTTGACCTTTTTTAAAGGAATATAAAGATATGACATGACAACCAAGGAAAGAGAGAATATACCAAGTCTTCAAGAAATCCTTTACAGTGATTTTTATTGTGAAAGTGAAGAACATGGAGGCAGCAGGAATGCTGGCTTGACTAGACTGGACTTGGACTGAGGTGAGGTATAACCTCAACAATCACTTAGCACAGTGCCTGACCCATAACAATATTACAAATATTATTTATTGTTGTTATTGTTATCTAGGAATCATAGTAGTACCTACCTGTAGGTGTTTCATGAGGATCAAAAAGGATATCTATAAAGTACTTTGCAAATCTTAAAGTGCTATATAAATGGTAGCTATTATTAATTTATGTAAATAATGTGCAAAACAACTTTGAAGCCTTCTGAAATCTTTCTTATACCTGAATGTGGCCCCCAGGGAAATCCTTATACAGAATAACACTTTAATTTTTTTTAAAGAATGGCAGACAAGAATGGGAAATCCCCTTCACTCCTCTTACACCCATCATTTCAGAGGTATTAGCACAATACTAGGACTTCAGCATTCCTTCACCTTTCCCACCTCCAGGTTAATTTTAAATTCCATATTCTAAAGTAGATCTTATCAAATCCACGATATTGTTAAGAGCACTTCAAGGCCTTTTTAAAAATAAGATTTATGTACACCAACTTACTTTATTGCTTCATTTTCTAACTCTAAAAGGACAAGGAGTCCACTAAAGCAATTTACTGTGGCTGTAACCTACAATTTTAACTTTCGCTGAGGGGCTATTTCACCTCTTTTTTTACTATTCTTGACTGAATCAATAAGATTGAGAATCAAGTCAAGATACATGTCATAACTGTATTAAAGGTCAATGAGTTTTAAACAAATTGGGTGCAAGTCATAAATAATTGACTCACAATTTATACTGACCTATTGGTGAAACACTGTTCACCTCAAACACTCTTAAAGTACATTACAACCAATTGCTGGCACCTGTGAGAACTATGACTAAACAGATGCTTGAGAGTTAGAGTCAGTCACCAACAAAAGGTCTTCTTTCAGTGATATGGTGGCGTCTCTCTAGGATAATTCAATATAGTGTACACATAGCCGTCTTTTTTATAAAAAAATTATTTCAATTGGAACTTTTATCATAGAAACAAGAATCATAGAATTTTACACCTGGCAAGAACCTCCAAGGTCATCTATCACAGAATCATAGAGTTTCAGAACTGGAAAGCGAATCAGTATCATCTGAGTCAGCCTTTGCCTAAACAGAAATCCTCTCTACAATATACCAGAGCAGAATGATCATATAGTCTTTAATAATAGCTAGCACACATATAGCTCCTAATTACATGAAGGGTTATTTACAAATATTACCTTTTATGATCCTCACAACATATTCACCCACTGAAATAGTCAATAGATGTGAAAATCACTCTAAGGACCACTAACAAGATCTTCTTTCACTTTCCCCAATTCAGTCTCTTGGATTCCTGAATTTGTTTCAAAGTTATCCAAAACAGAAATCATATAATGGCTTATAAGAAGATTCACATGCTTCCTGGAGGCTTTTGGTGGTACCCATAAAGTATCTCTATCAAAGAAGAAAGCTGATCAATACCTAGAGCTATGAGAGACCAATCAGATCACACTGACAGTGGGAATCCATAGCACTATTCTCTCTCTCTCTCTCTCTCTCTCTCTCTCTCTCTCTCTCTCTCTCTCTCTCTCTCTCTCTCTCTCTCTCTCTCTCTCTCTCTCTCTCTCCTCTTCATGCAATGAATTTAGATATCAAGGAGTATTTCAGCTAGGGGGAGGGGGGAAACTAGCTTTAAAAACATCTATAGTTCAAACAAAATTTAAAATCAGTTTCCAGAGGTGTCTGACAAATGAATTAAAGTGGAACATAAATTCTTCATGTCACTCAGTCCCTTAAATTTTGATGTCAGTAATATGGCTAATCATTTCATTATTATAAATGCCAAATATGTTTTACATGTCTTTAAAAATAATAATAATAAAGGAACCATAAAGGAAAGGAGTGGAAAATAGAAAATTAAGATTTGGTCAAAATGATTTATTCTTGTCAGGCATAAGAGCTTCATAGAAAAATCCATTGGACATCAAATTCCATTCAGAATTCATTAAAAAAATTTGTCTTCATCCAGTCATTCAACTAAAAGCTAGTGATTATTTTAATCATTTCCCAGAGAAAATGTGATCAGTTCTGTGGTTATGTTGTATCTCTACAGAAATTTCTTCCTAATACATATTAATTACCTACAATTCTTTACCAACCACAAGGGCTGATCTCTTTCCCTTCAATTCTCCAGTCATACATGATGTTTAAGAGAATCATTTTGCTGGAATTACACTTACTATTAAACATGAATATCATTAACTCATGATAATTAACACCATTTATGTTTTCTCATTTTCTTTTATAGGATAATGATAGAAAATAAGAAATGGTCAAAGATTTAACACATATTTTTGACTTGAATTTTTTTTCCTTTTCCAAATTCCATTATTAATTGAAATGCACAATAGTAGTTTTAGTTTCATAGTAATAAGTCCAGCAAAAATGACACTACTTATATAAAAATATTTATGAGTTGAATTTCTTTTAAAGTAAGGCACAGTTAAGATATCTAGAAATAATTGTTTTAAGTCTGGTTTTTCTCCCTACTTTTATTAAACATGAACAAACTAATCACTATTTAAATTTTCTAAAACTGGTGTCTTTGTGAGTTTAGAGTTTCCACCTGGAGGAAATGTTTATGACCAACTTATAAATCTCTACCTTTAAAAATTAATTCACACACATTAAATCAATAGGAGTTCTTTATTCACAAGGAAAAAGATCAAGCTTTTAAGTGGGTCTCAAAGTTATTCAGTGAGGCTATGTATGTTCTCTATGTGTGGTGAAGGTTGAAAATATTCTTTTAAATATTCAAATTTTAAATCAAGCCAAGAAAATGAAATATGCCAATTTTACTCAGGAGAAATATAACAATGGTAATAAAAGCAAAGATATTTTATATTTTTATAGTAATTTTTTTATGAAAATGCCAGTTTAGTTTGCTAACATAATATAACCCTGATTACACTCCTAAAGAAGATGTTATTGGCCTGAAAATAGACAATAGCTGTTTAATTGAGTAGGCTGAATCAAAGGGTAATTAAACAATGTTTTAAAACCAAACAGTAAGTTAAGGGTATAGGACTAAGACTCTTATCTATATGACATCTTAATTCACAAACAGTGCTCCTTTTCATAGAGTCCATATGCCTCAATGAAAAAAATAGGCAGCATAGTGCTGGGCCTGGAGTTAAGAAGACTTGAGTTTAAATCCCTCCTTAGACAATTAGTATTTGTGTGACTTTGGTCAAGTCACTTAAATACTGTTTACCTCAATTTGTCCATTTGTGTAAAGGAGTGATAATAATGGTATCTAAGTCCCAGTGTTGTTCCAAGAAATAATGCTGCCTGGAAGATAGATGCTGATTTTGTATCATTATTGTTATTGTAATCATCATCTAAATCTAAATCTAAATCTTTTGTAACTTCTAAACACTGTCAGTTTATTTCCTAGTGCCTCTAAACATGTCCAGGTCACTATATCCTCAAAAAACTTTCACTGGATCTTTCTATTCCTCTTACCTATCATTATATATCTCTTCTGCCCTTGGTGACTAAACTCCTCAAAAAAACAACAACAAAAAAAAGTTTTCTTTCCTCTCATTCTTTTCTTTTCTTTTTGTTCAGCTTTAGCTGTTTATTTTCAAGACAAACACGTAGTTTTCAACAAACATTCATCCTCGCAAAACTTTGTTTTAACTTTTTTTCTCCCTCCCTTCTCCCCATTCCCTCTCCTAGAACAATAAGTAATCCAATATATGTTAAACATGTGCAGTTTTTCTATACACATTTCCACAAGTATCATGCTGTACATGCTCTCATTCTTTTCTTATTCCATTATAATCCAGGTTTTTTTTTTACTTCATCATACTACAAAAACTATTTTTCCAAAGTTACCAATTCTTTGTTAATTGCCAAATTCAGGGATTTTTTCTCAATTCTCTTTGTTATAGATCTCTATGGCCTCTGACACTGTTGAGCATGTCCTCCTTAATATTCTGATCTCATTTACTCCAATGGATTAAATTAACATTTCTATGCTGATGATTCTTAAATCTATCTATCCTGAACTAACTTTTCTAATTACTTGTAACTTTTCATCTTCAATGACCTTTTCAGACATCTTGAGTTGGATACCCAATAGACATCTTCAACTCATCGTATCCAAAACTAAACTCATTTTTATATGACTATATGTAGATGTAATTTCTTCTTCTTCTGAAAATTGCCATTTCCTATGCTTTGACTATTAATCAATTAGGAAATGATTCTTATAAATTTGGCTCAATTATCTATATACTTGAGAAAAAAAGTCCTTCTCAGAAAAACACTGTAAAAAAATAATTCCTCAGTTTTGTTTTCCTTGTAATCTTGGTTGCATTGATTGGTTTGCACAAAACCTTTTTTCCACATGCAAAATAGCCCCAACAACTGCTTTAATTACATCTTCATTAGTTTTGAAGTTATCCTCTTAATTTTTGATACTGGTAATTTACTTTTCTTTTTTCTTTTTTAAAAATCAAATTAACCAATGGTTTATCATTATATTGTTGCTGTTGTTTTCATTTAAAAAAACAGTTCCCAATTTTATTAGTTTAATGATTTTCTTGCTTTTAATTTTGTTAATCTCTTATTTAATTTTCAGGATTTCAAATTAGTATTTTATTGAGGATTTTTTCTTTTTTTCTTTTTCTAGGTTTATATTCTTTGCATGTCTTTATTAATATGTTTTTTTCTCTATTTCAGTTTAGTAAGCCTTCAGAAATATAATTTTCCCTAAGTATTGCTTTTTTTGCATCCCATTAGTTTTGATATATTTTCATTGTTGTCATTTTCTTCAATGAAATTGTTGCTTGTTTCTGTTATTTGTTCTTTGACCCATTCATTCTTTCAGATTAGACTTTTTAGTTTCCAATTAATTTTTAATGTATACTTCCACAACTTCTTATTTAAAATAATCTTTATTGCATTATGGTCTGAAAAAGATACATTTCTTCTTTGCCATTCTCCATTTAATTGTGAAGTTTTTATGCCTTAATATATGGTCAATTATTGTGAAGATGACATGTATAGCTGAGAAAAAGTATATTCTTTTCTATTTCCATTCAATTTTCTCCAGAAGACTAGACTATCTAACTTTTCTAAAAATTTCCTCCTTAATTTCTTTCTTATACAGCAAATTTACCTAATTCTAAGAGGGGAAAGTTGAAGTCTCCCACTAGTGTAGTTTTGCTGCCTATTTCCTCCTATAATTCATTTAATTTTTCCTTTAAGAATTTAAATGGACTAGGATATACTATAAGATATTTAATATGTATGGGAATGCTTGCCATCTAGGAAGGGGGTGGAGGGAAGGAGGGGAAAAATTTGGAACAGAAGGGAGTACAAGGGATAATGTAAAAAAAAAAAAAAATTACCTATGAATATGTACCGTCAAAGAAAATGTTGTAATTATAAAAATTAATTTAAAAAAAATTTTTTAAATAAGAATTTAAATGGAGTGGATACCCATCAATTGGAGAATGGCTGAATAAATTGTGGTATATGAATATTATGGAATATTATTGTTCTGTAAGAAATGACCAGCAGGATGATTTCAGAAAGGCCTGGAGAGACTTGCATGAACTGATGCTGAGTGAAATGAGCAGGACCAGAAGATTGTTGTATACTTCAACAACAATACTATATGATGAGCAATTCTGATGGACATGGCCCTCTTCAACAATGTGATGAACCAAATCAGTTCCAATAGAATTGAACCAGCTACCCAAAGCAAAAGAACTCTAGGAGATGACTATGAACCACTACATAGAATTCCCAATCCCTCTATTTTTGTCCTCCTGCATTTTTTATTTCCTTCACAGGTTAATTGTACACTATTTCAAAGTCCAATTCTTTTTGCACAGCAAAATAACTGTATGGACATGTATACATATATTGTATTTAACTTATAATTTAACATATTTTACATGTATTTATCAACCTACCATCTGGGGAGAGGGTGGGGGGAAGGAGGGGAAAAACTGGAACAGAAGGTTTTGCAATTATCAATGCTGAAAAATTACCCATGCATATATCTTGTAAATGAAAAGCTATAGTAAAAAAAAAAAAAAAATTAAATGATATGTCATTTGATGTATATAAGTTTAGTATTGATATTATTTTATTGCCTATGGTACCTTATAGAAAATGTAGTTTCTCTGCTTATCTCTTTGAATTATTCTATTTTTGCTTTTGATTTGTCTGAGATCTTGATTGCTATTTAGATTTCTTTTAACCTCAGCTGAAGCATAATAAATTCTGCTCCACCCCTTTATTTTTATTTTGCATGTGTATCTCTTTGTTTTAAGTGTGTTTCTTGTAAATGACAAACTATTAATTCAAATTTTTAATCTATTGTTCTATATGCTTCCACATTATGGGTGACTTCATCCCATTGATATTCATAGTCCTAATTACTGTGTCTTTCTCTTCAACCAATTTTTCCCTCTTTATCCTTTGCCCCTACTCTCTCTTTTTCCATTAACCCTTCCCCAAAAGTCTATTTTAATTCTGACTACTGTTTCCTTTAATTTATTCTTCCTTGTCTCAATCCTCCTCCATCTCTCTTATCTCTTTTCCCTCAAACTTTCCTAGATAGATAATGAAGAAGGGACCCCAAAACTTTAAAACTCCTTGAAGGACAAAATCCCTTTCAACTCTGCCTCACTGAGGGACCTGGACAAGGGAAACAAGACAAACAGTTTCATTCTGTTATCTAGATGGGATTGGTTCAGTACTGAGCAAAAGAGTTCCAACCCTATTCAATTAAAGATTTTCTATTCGATTCTATTCAAATTCCAGCACAAGCTGAAACCCAGCTTGTAGATGAGCCAACTTGAGACTCCACCCACTAGCCCCCACTGGGTCTGACCTGCTTGGGCTGTTCCAGCACCCACCAAGACACCCAATATAAAGGCTTCCTTCAACAAAGGTCTTTTGCAGCTGGACCTTGGTAGCTCCTTTTGCTGACAGTACCTTCTGTCCACTGAGAACTGCATTCTCTATGCAAAACTCCATTTTCCAATAGATCTGCCACTATAGAAGTCAGTCTCTTGGTAAACTGATTTCTATCTAACAATAAACTTTCATTTTACAACTAATAATTCAGGAATGAGTGGATTCTTTCACTCTTAAATCCTGCGGCCAATTTAAAGGGTATTTTTAACAACTCTCTTATAACCATTAATCTAGACCACTCAAACAGCATCAATAACACGTAGTATGTGTGACACTCCCTCTTTGAGTCTTTGATGAGAGTAAAGTTCAAACATTTCCCACCCTGCATCATTTCCCCATCCACTATAAAAGTTCCTCTTTCCATATGTTTTTGTATGAGATAATTTCCACCATTATTCTCTCTCCATTTCCAAGTGTACTGCTCTTTCTTACTCCTTAAATTAATTTTTTCAACTCCATCATAGCCATGTCACACCTATTCCCTCTGATTATGCATTCTCTTTTATTCTCTAGTTCTTAGTAACTAAAAGCAAATCTTCACATATGGAAATGTATACAATTTTACCTTATTGAATTCCTTATGATTTCTTTTATTTTTCTCTCATGTTGACCTTTTTATGCTTCTCTGGAGTCTTGTACTTGAAAGTCAAATTTTCTCTTTAGTTCTAGTATTATCAGTAATGCTTGAAAGCTCTCTGTTTCATTATATGCCCCTTCCCCCCCACCCTGAGAGACTATACAAAGTTTTGCTGAATAGGTTATTCTTAGTTGTAATTCTAGTTCCTTTGCCTTCTGGAACATTATATTCCAATTCCTCTCCTCCTTTAATGTGGAGCTAAACCTTGTGTGATGCAGACTGTGGATCTACAGTGATGAATTGTTTGTGTTTAGATTTTGTTTTTATTTTTGTCTGCTTGAAATATTTTCTCCTTGACCTAAGAGCTCTGGAAAGATTTGGTTCTTCTGAGTGTTTTAGTGATCCAAAGCAATCCCTTTGGACAGAAAATGCCATCTGCATCCAGAAAAAAACAAACAAACAAACAAAAAAACAAAAAACTGAGGAGACTGAATGTAAAACAGCATAGGCTATGTTCACTTCTTTTTTCTATTTTGTTTTGTTTTGTTTTTTTCTCTCTCTCCATGGCTTTTCCCTTTTGCTCTGATTTTTCTTTCCCAATATGATTCATAAGGCAATGTGTATTTAAAGAAAAATAAATTTACCAGAAATAAAAAAAGATAATTTGTTGAAATATGATTTTTATGATATTTTTTCCTTTTAAATCATGCTTTTTTTTTTCTTTTTTTCTTTTTCTTTTTCTTTTCTTTTTTTTTTTTTTTTTTTTTTTTTTTTTTTTTTTTTTTTTTTTTTTTTTTGCTGAGGCAATTGAGATTAAGTGATTTGCCCAGAGTCATACAAGTAGGAAGTGTTAAGTGTCTGAGGTCAGATGTGAAAGCAGGTCCTCCTGAATTCAGGGCTGGTGCTATATCCACTGCACCACCTAGCTGCCCTTAATCTAATAATTTTTAAATGCTCTTTCTTGGATCTATTTTCCAGGTCATTTATTTTTCCAATGAAATATTTCGCATTTTCTTTTTTTCTTCTTTTGACTTTATTGTTTCTTGATGCCTTATGGAGTCATTAGCAGGTATTTTTTTCAGTTCTAATTTTTAAGAAATTATTTTTCTTCAAAGAGCACATTTTGTCCTCTTTTTCCATTTGACCACTTCTACTTTTTAAGAATTTCTTTCCTTCAGTGAATTTTGCCCCCCCCCCTTTTTTTTTTTTTTACCATTTGGACAATTGTCTTTTAATGATTTCTTCTCTACAGTGGATTTTTAATGCCTTTTGTTCCTTTACTTTCTGACCAATTGTGGTTTTTAATATGTTATTTTCTTTAGTATTTTTTGTGCCTCCATAACATATTGTTTCTTATTTCTTTTTACAAATTTTCCTCTCTCTCTTATTTGATATTTAAAATCCTTTTTTTAATTATTCTATGATTTCTTGTTAGAATGTCTGTAACATTTATAATGTTTTTTGAAATTTTGCTTATAGTCTTTTTTACATTGTTTTCTTCTGAGTTTGATCTGTGTCACCATAGTAACTTTCTATTCTTTTTTGTTGTTGTTGTTGTTGTTGTTGTTATTGTTTGTCCATGTTCCCAGATTATTTCTTGATTTTTATGTTAAAATTAGGCTCTTCTTTCAAGGTGGAGCAGACACTGGTTTTTAAGCTTTAAGGTTTTTTGTTGCTGTTTCAGAACTAATTCCTGGGTCTTTAAGTTCTTAGTACTTCTGACTATATGCTCCATGGAAAGGAATAGCTTGTGCACTGGTCTTTACCTAAGAAAGGACCTTGTTCCCTTGTAGCTAAAAAAGCTGGGGCTTCTCTTGGACCTGAAATTGTGACTATATCTCCTGTTTTCCTGTAGTATCTGGCATTAGTGTTCCTCTTTTTATTTTGAAACTGAGACTAGGGACCATGGTTTTTCATATCAACCACAAGCACTTTTCCCTTCCCTGCAGGGTCTCTCCTTCTTTGCAACTACAAGTGTTGTTACTCCTTTTGTCCCTGAGATTATGACTTGGATCCCTATTCTCCTGAAACTGCAAGTGCTAGTGCGCCTTTCTACTTTGGAAGTAGAATTTAGAACCATTACTTCCTTGTGAACAACCACAAACATTCTCCTCCATTACAGACCTGTGATAAAGTCCCTGCTCTCCTATTGCTACTTCTCTTCACCCTTTAACAATATTTGGATATTGCAACAAAATCCTAAACCTGCAAAATATCACCTATAATTGTTTTTTTTTTTAATCAGTTGTTCAATCTTTTTACTATCTCTGGGCTGAGAACTCTTGAAGCTACTAATGCCACTATTACAACCTACTTCTGGTTCTGCTATGGACAGGACCAATGCTGTTCTCCAGGGCTGGACACCATGCTGGTGGAAGAAACCTTTCCTATGACCTCCTAAGTTGCCTTGGCATGGAAAATTGGTAGAATAAGCAATTCTCAAAAACACTTATAAAATTGTATACAGCAAGATCATATGTATCTTTTATCATGAATTTTTCCATTTGTCAAATAGCATGGCTCTTTTCTTTTCTCTTTTTTATTATTATAGCTTTTTATGCATGGGTAATTTTTCAACAATGACCCTTGAAAACACTTCTGTTCCAACTTTTCCCTTCCTTCCCTCCACCCCCTACCCTAGATGGCAGGCAGTCTCATACATGTTAAATATGTTAAATATCTTAAATACAATATATATGTATATATTTATACAGTTTTCTTGTTGCACAAGAAAAATCAGATTTAGAAAGGTAAAAATAACCTAAGAAGAAAAACAAAAATGCAAGCAGTCCACACTCATTTCCCGTTGTTCTTTCACTGGGTGTAGCTGGTTCTGTTCATCACTGATCAATTGGAACTGAATTGGATCCTCTCATTAGCATGCCCTTTTCAACATGGCCCTATGGAACAATGTAGAAATTGATATGAATACAGATTGTCATACTGCACAGAAACAATATGTAATTCTACATTCTACATTCTACAACCTTCATAAATTAGCTACCATTTTCAGGAGAATTGTATTGTGCTAAGCCACAAGCATGTGTCATACTTATGAGTATTAAATATTTGAATACTCACCAAATATAAGAGGAGAATCTACTTGTATGACTTTTTATACTGGTGTTTTTAAAATTTAAGACAGAACCCTTCCACTGAAACTTTTTTGAATTTTTCTTACTTGTTTCTCTCTGATCCAGATAATGTTTCTCTTTTGTTGTTAAGTGCATACGAGTATGTGTTTATGTGTAAGGAGGGAAAGAATAATGAGTCATAAATTCTAGTTAAAAAAAAAAAAAGAAGAACAAATTAGAGTCAAATAGAATGATTTATCTAAGCCTGAAATAAGCCTAATGGTTCTTCCAATACTTGTGGGGGGGGGGGGAAATGCTACTTCAGTCAAACTAAGTTTCAGTGAGATATTGAAGTTTATCATAAAAATTAAACACATGAAGACAAAAAGATCCTACAACAATCATGGCAAAAACTATGTTAGCCTAATGTTTCCCAATTTTAAATATTAATGAAAATGTTCTCCTCATCCCTATATAAAATATCAGACTGTGAAATTCAAACATACTTATGAAACTGAAACATTATCATTTGTATATGGCATATGTATTTGTGTGTGTATATATATATATGTATATGTGTACATATACACATATATTCAATTTATATAGAAATAGCATGTTATGGATGTTTTGCTGCTATTCTATGATTAACAAAATCTTTTAAAAGTTATAAGATAATGGAAAGGACCCTGGACCAATACATTTCCTATAATTATTTATTTGGGTGAAACTTAATTTTAGAGCCTTCTCACTATTAGTGAATATGGTAAAGACTTATAAATGACAATTCAATCCAAGTAACTATTTCTTTGTTAGCCTATTTTACTACTTTAAAGACTACTTTCTTCACAAAGTGTTTGGGCAGAAAATCTTGCAAACTCTTGAAAACTTTCACTGGGTTTATTTTGTATTGAAATTCTATGAAAATCAATAGCTCTAAATTCCAAATCTTCCTCACTCACACATTCACTGTGGCCCTTCCACAAATCAATGAATTTCTCTTTAGTTCATTTTTCTCATCTGTAAAGTGACTGTGATCTACTTCACAGAAATGTAAGGATTATCTTTTAAAAATAAAATATTTATCTATGAAGCCATCAGAAAAAGTGGGAGGTAAAACTAATAAGTAAAATGGATTTGCATAGAACAAAGAGCCACTCTTATAAACTGAAAAATTATCTTAGTATCTCATAGTTCTCATTCTCCAAAGACATTTATTAAGTGCATATTTCATTACTTATAAAGATCTGTGATTTCATAAATGTAGCTATTCCTTCCATTAGCACAGGTTGAAATCTGTTCAGGCATGTAGGAGGATATGGCCAAAATTATTCATCATATTATGGCCAACTCACTCTAGTAACAACCTCTCTAGTTATAGCTCAGCCAAATCTCAGATAATAGACATAGAGTTTGCTATTAAACTCAGACAGCACTTTGAGTCTGGGTATAGCATATGGCCAAATTATTTTTAAAATACAAAAACTTTTATTTGTAAGTCATTTAATTAATTAATAGGGAGTAGGTCAGGTTTGGTTCATAGTTCATATTTGTCAGTCCCTGCTCAAATCTTTGGTACTGTGGTATGTCTTGACAGAGTTTGTGTACTACTCTAATAGGTTTCAAGTAGACAAAGGCACCTTAGTGGCAATACATTAAAGTAGGATTTTAGGGTTGTCACTGGATAACAAACAATTGCATAGATAACTGTCCATGATCTCTAGAAGAGAGATAATATTGATGAGGAAATGGGAGATTGATGAAAGAATAAATGAGAAAAGTTTGTGCTCCATAGCTTTGGAAGAAATACTCACACAGATGATATCATGGGTCCAATGACATTTCAAAGATTAGTTTGAGCTTGCCTTTGCAAGAGTTCAAATGGTGATGATGATGATGATGATGATGATGATGATGATGATGATGATGATGATGATGAACTAGCATTTCTGGCAACCTCATTACTTGAAAGTTAATATGACAAGACAAAAATATATTTGGCAGTTTTACTTTTCAGAATTGTATTTTTATAATTAAAGAAAAATCAAGCAATTAAAAAAAAAACTTATCCAGGAAATCAAGGAATGAACTTCACTAGAAGAGGACTACAGTATAGAAAGGTACTCTACCAGCAATGATTTCTTTAAAGACATAAGTTGTAACCTTAGCGTGACCACTTAGATATAGGCTTTCTCAAATTAGTTTTAGGCCCTCTTTTCTCATTAAATATTTTCCCTTGAGAATTTCATCCACTTTTATGATTTCTATTACTACTTCTGTTGATATTAATCCCAAATCTATGTGTTAATTCCCATAAATTACCCAAAGTTCCCGTCCTCTATTTCCAAATAGTTCCTTGATGTCTATATTGAAATATTCTCTGGGTACTTCAAATTTTTTCATGTTTGAAATACTAATGACCTTTCCTTCAAATCTGTCCCATTAACTAACTTTTCTACTGATGATATCACCCTTCTCCTAGTTTCTTAGGCACATTTAAGGTTTGGGACCAATTTTTTTCTCTTTAAGTGAGGCCATAAAAATTGTCTCTTTTATGTAATTCAGTCCCCACATTCAAATTAATTTTCAAGTCCTACTGCCTCTTCTATGATACCTCTTAATTCTGGCACTTCTTTTCCATTCTCACTGCTACCACCCTTGTTCCAGAAACAATTTCTTCCCATTGAGACAAATATAATAGCTGTTTTTCAAGGAACAGATTAATTTTGTTTTCTTATTTGACCTGTCATTTTCTTTTTAAAATTGAATTGTTAAATCTTTTCATATTTGAAGTTGTGAAAGTTAGGTTAAAAAAAAAAAAAAAAAAACCTTCTAATTAGTCTTCCTGAATTCAGTCCAGCCTCTGGAATCCAAGCTAAAAACATTTGTACCAAGCAATCTAATCTAATGATGTCTCTCTATTCAAAAGTCATCAGTAGCTCCTCATTGACTACTAAATTATATAGTAACTCCTAACTATAGCATCAAAAGTCCACAATCTAATCCTAACCTTTTTTTCTTGATTTATTTCATATATACACATTATTCCTCTTCTTGTGTTTTATGTCTCCGTTGCCATTAAGTTAAATCAGGGAATCTTAGATTAACAGGAAGACATTTTGAACAATATTTTATCTGACCCCTTTATATTACAAATAAGGGAATTGAAGCCCAGAAAGGTTAAGTGAATTGTTCAAAGTCATGCAAGTATTTATTGTCAGAAAAAGGATTTCAACAGAGATCCTTCAGTTATAAATAAGCATATTTTCTCTATATCATGCTGCCTCTAAATTCCCTGGATCTTTTTCAAAAATATGTGAGAGCAAGTGGTCATGGAAAAACTCAGTTACCCTATATTACTACCAGAAAATAACAAATATATAACATAAAATCAAATAATAATAAGAAATTAAAACAAAGGAAATTCATACAATCCTTAAAGTTTGAAGAAATGAAAAAGTTTAATAGAAGTTCTGCAATAAATAAATCCTGCAGTACAAAATAAAATAGGAAAAATCATCACAAATCAAAAAAAAAAAAAAAGACTGAAAAATAGAAATGACATCTCTAAATGAAATCATTGGTGTAATGCAAGGACTTCTACTATAGTTTTAAATCATGAGAGGAAGGAAAATCTTACTTGTATAAAATTGAAAATAAAATAATTCAAGGAAGAATTAAAATGATCAGTATGAAGGAATAGAATATTAGTAAACTAATGCATTGGCTAAGGACTTAAGTGACTCCAGAAAAATGAAAAAAATAAATAAATAAATTCAGGAGAGAAAAAAATTTTTTTGAAAAATTTGAAAACCATACAAATCAAGATAATAAAATAAGAGAAGACATCTCAGGGAAATAATTTGGAAATTCTTGTTTGCCAACATAAGTCATTTTTTTTTTAAATTAGCAATAACATTAAAAATAGAGGACAAAATGAAAAATTTTAGTGTTTAGAGCTTGTAGGCAGAGAGAAACCCTAAGATTAACTCACCCAGACATATAAATCGCAAGTTCTAAGAGTATCAGTTTCAAAAAGAGAACCATCTGTAGACAGGAGAAAACTATGTACCAAAAAGCACAAGTACCATATTGCACAAGATTACTCACCCAGGACAAAAATAATAAATAAAAAGACTGAATTACAATACTTTGAAAAGTAAAAGAACTTCACCTACTTCTCAGTACTAACCTATCTTAGCAAGCTCTAGCATAAGAAAATATATATATATACATATATATATAAAATATATATATGCATATATATAAATCTAAAATTATATATAAAAAGTAGCAAAAGATGAGATAATGTTAAACATATTGAGATTATTTATTTTTTATTTATTATAAAGCGATTTATATGGCTATTTTATATTTTGTTACACCTAATAAAGGAGTCTTTGAAAAAAAAATACTGCCTAGAAATTTAAGGAAAGATCTTATGAAAAAACAATTAATTGTATAATATGAAGAAGAAAAGAAATGAAAAAAAATATTCATTGATATCAGACAGCATGAGTAAAGATTAATCAGTCACATATGTGTGGGTTAGTAAATAGACATTGATTCCTAAATTACATTCTTAGCTGGATTTTGTGGGGGAGAGAAATGGGAAATGATTTTATCAATAATAGTAGAATTTTAGATTGTATCTTTGGTATGTACATGAAAAATAGAGTTGGGATTATTGAGTGGATTGTTATAAACCAAGATAGGTTTTAGCTGTTTGCTCTAAGCAAAAGAAGGGTGATCATTTTACATTAATGCAAGGGATATAAGAAGACTAAAAAATACAATATCAGTATGCTTACTATTGCTGATAAAAAGAAGGAAAAATGTAATATAATAGATTATGAGGAAAAACTAAGCATAAAAAATTACAATCTTGATTGTTAATAAGATGTATTTGTCAATAAAAGGTATGCAAATTACTTAAGTGGCATAAAAAAACCTCAAGACTCCCAAATTGATATGTATACGAAACACATCTAAACATTCAGATTAAAAGAGAAGGATTGGAATAGAATCTATTAAGTTTCAGATGACTCCAAAAAAAGAAGAATTATGTTCATGATTTTAAAAAAGCAATTTAAACATAAATGCCACTAAGAAAGAAAAGTAGAAATAATGACACAATGCATAATGAAATAATGCAAATATTAAATATACGTATGCACTTATATATGAGCTTTTTCTCAAAGAAAAAAAAAACTAAATTTTAAAAATCTAGTTAAATGTTAGTTCTAAATTCCTTAATTCTGTCAAAATTTGACAAAACTCAACAGAAAGATAAATAATGAAACACAAAATATTTTAAAGCTGGAATTAATAGATCTATCAAGAATTGTGATTTAAATTTTCAATGAATAAATTTGTATTTCTCCAGTTTCTATATGTGTTGTCCAAAAAAGAATAAATGTTAGTATGCAAAGAGCACATAAACATATAGCATAAGGCAGAAATCTTAAACATACTTTTGTAGCCAACAATGTAAAAGGATTGTTAATCAATAAACATATGGAAAAAAAAGATATAGACCTAAGTGTATTGAGCTATAACTAGCTGCTATTATATAAACATATTTGAAGAAACAAAGTAATAGGGAAGGTAAAGGTAAAAGTAAAATGAAGCATCTGCCAGATGTGTCAAACCATTGCCAGAACTTTAATCACTATTTCCCTTCATAGCCAAAGCTCCTGACCCTAAGTGTATATTTCAGACCAGTGGTACTGCTACCAACCCCATAGCTATTACAAAAAGAAGCAAATTTTGTCAAGAAAGTAGTCTTATAACCAATACTAACAACTGACCACCTACAAACTACAAGCTACAAAAAGGAGACCTAAGATTCCCAAGAAGAGCAGTACCCACTATACATTCTTGCTTCCATAGTGGTTCTCTTTCACACATTGTTTGAGATGCCATTTGGGATTTATAGTTAGTGATGTCTAATAAACAAGCGATAACAAAAATATTGGAGTGATAAAAATTGGAAATTTTATCTGAAAATCAGGTAAGCCTTCTTTTTGAGAGACTGTCAGATTAATGTGCATATAGTAATTGACACATGTGTTGTCTTTTTATTGGGCATTTAGCCACAACCAATACATTGTCCTTTGGCTACTCATCCTTAGGTTGAGGTACCTAGATTTTTTTTTTAACCTTTTCTTTTAACAAATGGAAAAATGAATAAAGTTTAGGTTTGCTTATAATTATTTCTCTAATATTGTTTTATTTGATTTATTCTTTATTGTGATAAATTAGAAATATCTGAGGGATTATATATCAAAATAAAATTAATAAATAAATGTTTTTTTAAAAAAAAATTTAATTACTCTGCTTTTTGCTCTCATTCTTCACTCTTTCTGACCTTTCTTGTCTCCATGCTTGTTTTGTGGCAAATTCTTTCCCTCCCCTCCCCTCCCACTTCTGGCATGTATTTTTTCCTACTCCAATCTTTGTTGTCTTCTAGGATACTTATGTCATCTTCACCATAATGACTTCCCTCACTCCCTGAAAAAATACTATCTCTTCTTCCTTAAATTGCTTGTAGCATTTTGTCTTTATATGTCTTCTTTGCATTTACATTATTTTATCTTTTTTGTTTGTGTATACATTCTTTCACCTGTAAGAATGGAAGCTCCAGTGCAAACTGGGCCCAGAATAGTAGATAGATAGATAGATAGATAGATAGATAGATAGATAGATAGATAGATAGATAGATAGATATACAGACAGGCAGACAGACAGACAGACAGACGCAGATAGATAAATAGGTAGATAGATAGATAGATAGATAGATAGATAGATAGATAGATAGATACAACATTTATTAAATGCTTACCATATGGCGGCACTGTGCTGAGCATTGAGAATGCAAATATAGTTTTAAAAGACAAAGGACTGTAAATGTTAACCTATATCAGATTGCCTGCTGTCTTGGGAAGGGAGAAGGGAAAAAAATTTTGAACTAAAAATCTTACAAGAAATTAATATTAAAATGACAACCCATGCCTTCAAGGATTATACATTCCAATGGGTAAGGACAACACAAAAAAATGGATATGAAAAGGGAGTACAGGGGTTATGCTTGACTAACAAAATGGCTGCTAAGAATAGGGAGGAAAAATTTGGGACATTATTGTAAGTAGTGCAGAAGAATATAGCTGAGGCCACTCCTGAAATATTGGTATGGATAGGCAGTTAGCAATCAGATGAACAGGCCTACAGAATAGGATTACCATCAAGGTGGGAAGGTGGTTGTTGAGGAGGAGAAAAATAAATACTGAGATTAAAGTTTAAAATGAAGTGGTGCTTGATTGGGGCCCCTCCTGATATGTGTATCTCCAATGACTAGCACATGGCCTTGCATATTAAAGGCACTTAAATGTTTATTGATTTTAATCCCCCCAAAAAAATCCACAAAAAAATTTTCTGATGACACTTCAATTTACATCAAGGTTTTGCAGAACATAGGTCAGGAACATCACATAGCTTAAAAGTCATTCAGTCAAAAAATATTTACACATTTAACCATGTGCCAGGAATTGCATTTACGATGACAAAAAAGGAGTTATCAGCCTCAAGAGCTCACATAATAATGGGGGGAAAACATACAGATAACTACATATATTGCATACGATGTACAAGTGATAAGTACCAAGACTGAATTATTTTAGACTTTAAAAGACTTTGAATTTGAACTTGATATGGTGAACAAATCTATGAAATGCAAATATATATATATGTGTGTGTGTGTGTGTGTGTGTGTGTGTGTGTGTGTGTGTGTGTGTATGTGTGTGTGTGTATTATCAAACCAGTTTTCTATACTATAGCATTTTGTCAGCCCTGTCTATGTGCATTTTATTAGTATTCATATTCAACAAAAGGGCAAGTAGGTGGCACAATAGATAGAATGCCAGAACTACTGTCAAGAAGCTCTTAGTTCAAATTCTGCCTCAGACCCAAGTTGTATGATCTTGGGCAAGTCACTTAACTCTGTTTCCCTTAGTTTACTCATCTATAAAATGAGCTGCGGACAGAAATGGTAAACTATTCCAATATCTTTGCCAAGAAACCTCCTATTGAGTCACAAAGAGCTGGACATGACTGAAGAACTATAAAATAACAAAATGGGACCCATGCTTGACACTAGAGATATAAAGACAGAAATGAAACAGTCCCAAACTTAAGAAAAATTATATTTTAATAGAGCAAACAATATGTACACATAAAAGTATATAAAAGGTATATATAAAAATAAATAATTTGGGAATATGTAGGAAAGAATTTGATCAATACCACAAAATTGATAATTTTCTTCTTCCAATCTTCTGAGACATTGCCATGCACTCAGCCACTTATGCTTGCTGACACAGCAATAACATTAGTAATTTTTATTACAGTGAATGGAAACTCCAGCAAATGTCACATCATAACAAGAAAGCCCTTTATAACATACCCAACAAGAGATTCTAGGTTTTTCTTGAAGAAATCCAGTGAGAAGGAATCATCATTTTGTAAAGCAGCCTATTCCACTTTGGGTCAGTTCTATCTTTTAGAAAAATTTTCCTTCATATAAAGCCCAAATCTTTATCTTTGAATACTTTAACTACTGTTCTTAATTCTGCTCGTAAGCAGAAAATGTCTAGTCCAAATAACAGTTGAAGGTAGCTTTCAAATCCCTCTTCTAAGTCTTTTTTTCAGGCTAAACTTACCAGCTCTTCAAGGAATCTTCATATGGCACAGTCTCAAAGGTCGTCATTTATTTTCACCTGGTACTTTATATGTAGATGTGAATAAAATGACCATTTGAGAAAATTTGCGCTCTCTATATACAAGTCTGGACTTTGGGGACAAAAGAATAAAAATGACACTGTCTCTCCTCTCAAAAAACTTGTATTCTATTGGAATATAGATGGCAATTAAATTTCACAAAAATTTTTGCTATTTCTGTGTCTGGTTCTATTAAAAGCTCAGGATTCAGAGACAACTAATTTAAAGCCATTAGTATATATTATTCTGTGACCAAGAAACCAATATACAGTAACTGCAATAATATTCAAGAAAATAGCAAAAAAGGGAAATTGAATGATGTACAATTTTAATAACTTAGTTTGATTTTTAAGGATTAAAACATGGATCAACCTCCCTTTAATGCAATTGTAGTGAACTTTAAATGTGATATTGTGTATGTATATATACACACACACAAACACATATATATTATATGATATAGCTGATAGCTTATCATAAGGGAAAATATTCAAGTTAGCAGAAAACAAAGAGATATATTCAGAAATTAATGTGATATAAAATCAAAAGACATGAATAAAAAGATGACATTTTGAAAAATAAAGAAAATTTTTTCTATAAAGCAAATAATTTTTCCCTAGTTTAATTTCTGTTAAAAACCATTTTAATCTTTCAAATTTGTTTAAAGTTACATACTTCAGATGTATTTCAAAAAATTATGGCTATTCATTTTTCATTCATTTATTTTTAAAACTTCTAGGGTTTTGGATGAAAGTTACTTGCTGTCAGGAAAACACATAGAGCTTTTTTATGCAATATGAATGCTTTCCCCCACCCTAAATCCCTTCCATTCCTGTCCCAACTTAAACCTTTGTGTATATGTGTATGAAAGTGAAGTTGAAACCTAAATCTCATTGGCACCATGAGTGGCATGCAGCATGACTATCTCCTGGGCAGTGCAAAACAGTTGCTCTCTGTATCAAGTTCTATAATGATCTGAATGTTCAGACATTACTGGTAGCCACACTAGAAATACTTTCTGGCTCCTATGTCAATGTGTTGACTGACAGAATGCGTTCATGGCAGGAGGCTTCCCAGCATGATTTCAATCATAGCCATGTGAACAGAATACACAGGAAACCTGTCAATCAGTCACAAAAATCTCTGCCTTGTTGGAGGCAGGTCCATTATATCACTCTCATGTGGCCTGAATTGTTGCACATCACTAGAATCCTAGGAAGAGACATTTTCTTACCAGCCAAGCAGTATCTTCTTTCAAGGACTAGTTCATGAGACAAATCATGTGAAAAATCACCTTCTGGTTATAGATATATCATTTAAAAAGCCAAGATGAAAATCAAGATGAAACAACAAACTTGCATAAAAGAAAATAGTCATATCTAGTGAGTGTAGAAAGATGGCATTTGCCTAGGCAAGGAGTTTAAAGTGAAGTCCAGTTGAGAAGGATCTATCTTGAGAGTCTCTGAGATTTTCTATGTTATTTGGGATATACCACTTAATTTTTTCTATTCCTTTGTTTCCCCATATGTAAAATGGGTATAATAATCCTACTTGGAATTACCATGTAGACAAATGGGTTAAATGTGAAAAATATTATTTAAATATGATTTAAATAATCCATATACTTGCTTCAGCAGGAACTCCTTTCTCTAGCTCTTCTCCCATTAATCAAGACAGGAATGGTTATAAATCCTAACTGGCACTTTGCCCATATTTTTGAAAATCCAACCTAGTGGGATGGCTAAAGAGAGTACAATCTTGCTTTGTTTTGTTTTTTGTTTGTTTTGTTTTGTTTTGTTTTGTTTTTAATGAAGAGACTTAGAAGTTAATCTCTTTCTGACATGTGAATCTGGTATATGTTGAAAGAAGTGCTTAGTAAAGAAAGAGTTGATTTTCCACCTCATTTTTCTGTTTCTTTCTCCCTTAAAGGAACTACAGATATCACAGACATAGTTCCCATCAATTTTTGAATTTATAAAGGTGAGAAAACCCCCAATACATGTACTATATTCTTAGAAGAATGGTCTATGGGACACAGAAAGTGATTGACAAGTGCAGAAATTACATCTGAGGTTTAGTCCTACAGGAAAAGGGGATACAAATTGCCTGCAAATTATCCACAAGTCCCTGGTGAGCCTGAGGAGAAAACTTAGAAGTCTCAGTCTCTCTTCAGTACACACATAGAGGCACACCTCTTTTCCTTTGTAACAAGAACATCCAAAAGGCCAGGAATCATTCCAGTAGAAGGGCCAATCTTGTATGTTATCTTCATGAAATATCATGATGTACCAATTATTAGTTTTTTACCTTGGACCAATACTATTCTTGGTGCTTTGCAGAACAGAGGAGGTATATTGGTCTAGACTGAAGGTCTTAAGAATATAAAGGAAGTGAAGTACTCCATTCAAATATTTTAATTGTGAAAATAATAATATACTTATGAATAATGAATTGGTATTTTTGACCAAAAGGGAAAATGAAAATTAACAACTTTTATTTTCTATAATTTCAGTTTTCATAGCAACCAAGTGTGATAAAAGATAAGTTGGTTCACAAACATTAGAATTGGCAATAAGCTTTTGTGTCTAATGGGAAATAATCCAAGATATGCCACAAATACAATTATTACAAAGTATTTTTGTGTTTTCGAATTTGTTGATAGTAAGCTTATACACAAATAAAAATTCAGGGCTTCTCTGTGATCTGTAGAAGCTTCTATTGACCAAAAAAATCCTTTGAATATACAGATTGATTTTCATAATTTCTCATGATTGTTTTTAATTATATCATACCAAAATTTGACTTCATAGGTCTTCTGCTTTTGTGTTCTGGAGTCTGGTCACTCTTTGGTCTGATAGTTTTCCAAATAAGACTATTTTGTTCTATCTAAATTTCTCTTATCCCAGATTATGATTCATAATTCCTTCAATTTAACTTGATATTAGAGGATTTTAGATTCTTTCACTATTCTATTTAATCTTTAATTTTTAAATGTCTCTTCTAAAGTGTGAGGCCCACTCATCTCTAAAATATATAAAGAATGGAATCAAATTTATAAGAATACAAGTTATTTCCCAATTGATAAATGGTCAAAAAAATAGGAACAGATGATTTTCAGCTTAAAAAAAATTAAAGCTATTTATAGTCACAAAAAATATTCTAAATAACTATTGATTAGAGAAATGCAAATTAAGACAACTCTGAGGTACTAACTTCACACCTCTTACATTGCCTAAAATGATAGGAAAAGATAATGATAAATGTTGGAGGGGATGTGAGAAAACTGGGATACTAATGCATTATTAGTGGAACTGTGAAATGGTCCAAACATTATGGAGAACAATTTTGGAACTATGCTAAAAGGACTATAAAATGGTGCATACTCTTTGATTCAGCAGGATCAGTACTGGCTTTGTATCCCCAAAGAAATCATGGAAGGTGGAAAAAAATTTACATGTGCAAAAAATATTATAGAAGTTTTGTAGTGGCAAGAAATTGGAAATTGAGTAGATACCTATCAACTGGACAATATCTGAATAAATTATGGTACGTGAATGTAATGAATTATTATTGTTCTATAAGAAATTATGAGCAGACTGATTTTTTAAAAGCCTGGAAAGATTTTCAGGAGCTGAGGCTAATGAAGTGAGTAGAACCAGGAGAACATTATACAGTACCAGCAAGATTACGTGATAATCAACTGATAGACTTAGAGACTTAGCTCTTCTCAGTAATGAGTGACCCAAGAAAAATTTAATAGATTTGAGATTGGAAAATGTCATCCTTATCTAGAGAAAGAAATATGGACACTGAATGAGGATTGAAGCATATATTTTCACCTTTCTATTTGTTTGTTTTCTTTTCCTTTCTCATATTTTCTGCCCATTTTGGTCTGATTTTTCAGGCAAAACATGACAAATATTGAAATGTCTTAAAATATATGTATAACCTATACCAGATTGCTTGTTATTTGAGGAGGAGAGAGATAAAGGGAAGGAGAAAAAAAATGGAACACAAAATCTTACAAAAATGAATGTTGAAAACTATCTTTATGTATTTGGAAAAATAAAGTACTATTGAGAAAAAATAAAAATAAATAAAGTGTGAGATCCAGTACTGTACATGAACTTTCAGACCAATTTAGAACACAATGGGGCTACTATCACCTAGGTTCTGGATATCACACTTCTATTAATATAATTCAGGATAGTGCTGGTTTTTGTTTTGTTTTTAACATATTAAAATTCACCCTCAGGTAAACTCCCAGGTCTTTTTCATATTATTTGATCTCTGGCCTTATCTTCTTATCTTCCTTTTCTATATTTCTACATTTGATTTTTTAAACCAAAGTCCACAATATTTATTTCTAATTAATTTTATCTCAATCTTAGCATCCTATTTGAATTTTTCATATTTGTCATTCCTTATGGAACAATCATAGTCTACTAGTTTCACATATTATGATTTGGAGAACATAAATTTTATTTCTCGTTAGTAAAATTCCTCATTTTGTTATTACATAATTCCCTCTTCCAATGACATTATAGATCTAGTACCTATCCCTACTCTTCTCCTTATTCTTATCCCTCTCTTTTTTCCCTATTTCTGTCACTATGTCTGTCTCTATTCTTTTGTTATTATTGCTATGAATGTTATTCTTTGTTTCAAGTCCAGGATGAAGTTTGGTGATATTGAGAAGCAAAACAAAAATAAGAGGAAAAAAATCTCTTTTGCTTGATAATAATAACACAAATGTATTCAAACAAAGATATACAATTCATCAGTAAACACAGTTCCAGAGAAGAGACACACCCAGGTTCTTAGCAATACTAGGCTAAATAGAAATGAGAATGTTGTCACATCTGAAAAGCTATACTTTTTTCTCAATACTGTCTTATGTGAGAGTTCTTGAATTCCCTAAGGTAATGCTCATCACTTTTAGACAATAAGTGAAACTGATAGGATTCTATTACTTACTTTAGAATGGAAATGGTCTGTTATCTCTCAAGAAAAGTATCCACTGTTCATGTCTCTATGTTAAATAATGAGGACTAGTGGGTGCCAGTGTACTTTTGGTTGCTAAC
This sequence comes from Sminthopsis crassicaudata, assembly GCF_048593235.1. Taxonomy (NCBI): domain Eukaryota; kingdom Metazoa; phylum Chordata; class Mammalia; order Dasyuromorphia; family Dasyuridae; genus Sminthopsis; species Sminthopsis crassicaudata. Next base: position 114,948,541 of record NC_133618.1, read on the forward strand.
TGCACCAAGCAACCTAAGGGCCTAAGAAAAGAATGAGATAATATTTATCTGTCTATCTGTCTATCTGTACTTGTTTTCAATAAAATCTTTGAGACAAAATTCCTATATATCTTAGAAGATGATTTCTCAAGTTGCTGTGGAAAGTAGGAGATTAAATGATTCAAAGGAAATGAATAACGGTGTAACCTTTCTTAATCCCCAATAATTTTCTCAAATGCTTAGACTAATTAATATGTTCCTATTTTCTTTCATTTATATTAATAACAATTTTTCTCTGTTTTTTTTTACCAACCTCATTAATTAGATGACCATAAAGTGATACCCCAAATTTGTTTTAATTTTCATTTCTCTGTTACTAGTGATTTTAAATACCTTTTAAGATGATTTTGATGGCTTATGATTTTTTTTCAAAACTGATTGTTTTAATAACTTTTCTATTGGGAAAAGGCTGCTAATATTATAGTTTTAGGTTAATTCTAGATTTTGAATGTCAGAACTTTTATGCAAAGTTATTTTCTTAGTATTTTTGATTTTCATGCTACTTTCATTTGTAGTTATTTTTGCAATTAAACAATTTTTCTATTACTGAAATAACTCATTTTATCTTTTATTGTATTCTTTATTTTGTGGTTGGTTATGAATTCTCTATTTACAATTATAACACAATCTTCCATTCTTCTCTCTTTTTTTTTTTAATTTTTAAATTTTTTATTTTCATCCATTCTTCTCTTTCTAATAGTGCCGATGTATCCTTTTTGAATTTATTGTGGTATGGCAAGTTACTTGTTGGAATCAATTTTTCTGCCAAATTACTAGCCAGTTTTCCTAAAAGCTTTTAGTGTCTTCATTGCTGTATTTTTTTTTAAACAATCCCAGTTTCCATTGTGTTCCTCCATCTTTCTCCCTCAGAAAATCATCCCATACACAAACAACATGCCATGTGACATTGATTAAAAAAAAAGATGAAAAAATACACAACTTATCAATAGATTAAAAAAAAAAGAAAATTATGTGCATTATTCAATATGTTCCTGATCTCTGACTTTTACAAAGGGATGAGTTTGACATTTTTTGTTTTTAGTTTCTCTTCTAAATCATATTTGTTTTTTATAACTTTACATTCACAGCTGATTGCTGCCTAAAAGCATCTTTCATTCTATAGCCCATTTGGGACACAAGTATTCATTCCAATCCTAGATATTCCAGGTATAAGAATTATGTATGTAAAGTATAAGTTGATATTACATCCAAGGAGGAAGGACAAGATAAAAATTTTCAAATGGTAAATATAAAGATTACAGGAATTGAGTTACTAAAAATAATTCATTCCTTCTCAGATCTTTGGAATGGATACTGGTTACCAATAATTCAGTGCTATTTCAAATCTAAAAGTTTCAAATTCAAATAGAAACAGATACCTGAGGAGTGGCATATTGTTTTAGAAAATCATAAATTTACATTATCTATGTTGCATTTTACTTTTAGTTTATTAAACGTTCCTCATATTAAACATTATAACATAATCTAGTTCAACCAGCATAGGGGAGTTTTACAGGCCAATTTTTTTTTTCTTTCTGAGGCTGGGGTTAAGTGACTTGCCCAGGGTCACACAGCTAGAAAGTGTTAAGTGTCTGAGACCAGATTTGAGCTTGGGTCCTTCTGAATTCAAGGCTGGTGCTCTATCCACTGCACCACCTAGCTGCCCCTACAGGCCAATTTTGATGCCTCTGATCTACAAGACAATCACATGGCAGAGTTTATAATTAAACATCTGTGAATTTTTTGGTTTGGGTAAATAAGGAAGGAAATATAATTTCTAATTTTCCCAAAGTACTTATCATATGCAAGGGCAGTTCTTCATTTGAATAGGTCCATGATGAGAAAGAGAGAAACCAGATATTACAGTGTGCTATCCAGTTTTTCTTTCTCCTTTTGTCATTTGTCACATTCCTTCTTCCTTTGGCACTCATCCTAGAGTGATCTCACTCCAATCTGTGGCCATTCCAAATATCTTCTATGTTGGTATTTCAAAACAAGTATTCATTGTAGTACTAATTAAGCCATTCCCCTGCTGTATGAGCATATTAGGCCAACAAGGTTGTTTCTCCTCTGACACCATCTTTGGCTTCCCTGTGCTTGTGTCTACTTCTCAATAAGGGTAACAATGGCTTGCACTTCATCTTCTCTTTTCTCTTTGGCAATTGTATGCTGGTTCTCCTAACCATTACTTGACAATCTTCCTTCATGAACTATGATTCAGGCAAAGCTATTTGCTGTTCCTTGAACTCTGAATTCTATTTTCCACATGTGTGCATTCTCACAGGCCTTTACTTCATGTCTGTAATCTAATATTTCCTCATCCCTGCCTGAATGATTTCTTACACAAGCAGTTATTAAGGGCCTACCACATGCCAGGCCCTGTGCTGGGCTCCAGGGATACAAAGGCCAATAGGAAACTGTACTATCTTCATGCTTAGATTCCTCTTTGCTGCTCCCCAAAAGGCCACTTGCTGACTTCTTGTGGTCTGTCATTGCTCTAAGAATGCAACAGTATAGAAGCACAGAGTTATGAGACCCAAGTAAAGATCTAGTGGAAAAGGTAGCAGAGATTAGCTAGCAACCCTGAGGACCTTGCCCCCAACCCAAGCCAACCGGTATGCTTTCTGCACATGCTGTGAGTGCCTAGTTTTCTCAGTTCTTGTTGAAGAGGTGTTTTTCCAGTATTCTGTTTTCTTGCTTTTACCAATAATAGACTACAAAATATATTTCCTTAAAAATCTTTCTAACCTAATCTATTCCCCAGATTAACCTTTCTGCCTTTTTATCCTATGGTTCTTTTAAATTTGTGTTTTCCTTAAAAAACAATTCCATTGTCAAGGTAGTTCAAGTGTTAGTCTTCACTTTTCAGCTCAGAAATTGAGTCTCAGAGAGACCAAATGTTTTTCTAAGAATCAGACAGCTAGTAATTGTCAATATAATTGAAAGACATTTTAAAATGTGGGTTTGAATCTTCCCTCTGATATTCATTTAACTAGTCTTCCTATTCCTACACTTGGATTTTTTTCATTATATTAGTCTACTATTAGAGACTAGGCTTTCAATTATGTTGATTTTCAGGAAAAGTCAACAAGGCAAGCCACTTCACTTCTTGAGTGAAAGTTTCCTCATTTGTGTCTTATTCCGTTGCTGTAAGGAACAACACCATGTAGTATTGCATAGATATAGCAATTATTTTTTATTCCAAAAAAATTCTTTATTTCATCAATATGGATAATTATTTCCACTGAAAAAAGATCATAATCTATACCTTGGCAGATGATTTCTGATTGAGTAGAAAAAACACTAATCACTTCATACCTATACTGGTTCTTGGATCTTAGGCACACAATTCACTGCTCAGCCTATAGATGGAACCTTTTTACATCCTAGAAAATGTATTCTTCTGATATAGTTTTTGAGGACAGAAGGTCTAATGGTGGCTCATAGTGGTTGGTTAACTATTTAACTATTTTTATCTATTATTATCTATTGTTATTATTTTTAACTATTTATTATCATTTGTAATTCAATACTATGTATATTTATGATTTCATCAAGATAGCTACTCCTTTAATATCCATATCTGCTCATCTTGTGCAATTATTTCCAATGCATTCCTTTAAATCTATCATAGGGACTCTACCCAACATATTGGGAGGTATATGAATAAACCCTTCTAGCATTTTTTTAGCTTTGTGTCAATACTGCCCTTCTCCAAGCCCTTCTGAATCTGTCTCTGGCTCTCAGTCCCAGTTTATATGCTCTACACTGAGTATAAACCAATCATTATATCACTAGGAAACCGTTATTTGTTGCAAAATTAAATCAATCATACTGAATTTAGAAAACTATTAATCACCATGCTAAACTAGATAACCATTGTCTCATCAATTCCACTGACTTAACACCTTGTAAGAATTCTTGTTTCAGAGTTTTGGCCTATAACATTTATTCATATATTTCTCTGGTGATATTAACAACATAACAATTATAAAGGTCACAGATGTAGAGCTGGAAGGAAGCACAATATAATAAAATCATTCATTTTAGAAATAGGGAAAGTAAAGTCCAAGGAGGTTAAGTGGCTTACAGAAATTCAAATAGGTAGTAAATAGCAGAGCTGGGATTCAAACTTAAGACCTTAGCCTCCAGATCCAGTTCTTTCTCCTGTACCATACTACTTCCCACATGATTATGATAATAATCATAAAGTCAACTGTGGGAATAGTAGGAATGAATAGTTAGTCACCAGTGACTGGTGAGGACCAGACATATGGTGATAGAAGTAAGATAATCCAGATTTATCAGTGAACAAGTAGTTGAATTGAGCCCAGAAATGGGTTTTGCTTTAAATTTTGCATAAATAAATTTTAAAAAAAACCTCTAGCTTCTAAAATGCTGATTTTTTTTTATCTTTCATGAAAAGACCCAAAAATCTTTGCAAGCTTTTGCAGATAACTTTCATTTGCTCTTCTTGACCATTAATTAATAACAAAATCCTTGTTTTCTGCTTACAGCAATAAGGATCAGCTCTTTGGACTAAATGTAAGAAGAATATCATATTGGCTTTTTACATAACAGACAGTTTGAAATGATGCCCAAACTCATAAAAATGCTTGCTATCTTCTCTGGTACTTATGCATTCTTAAATTAAAGTAATAAAAAAAAATCCTCTTTCTAAGATTCTGAAGGTTTTATTATATATTTTTATATTAAAAAGTTTTACCCCAGGATCAAATAAAGGAAGATAAACTTAGAAGTTAGAATAAGTTAGCTGACAGTTTAAAAGTCACTTGACATAAAGATTATTTTACAATGACAACAAGACTTATCATTAATGGAAAGGTGGATGTCTTATTTATAGTGGAAAGTGCTGGTACTGGGGGAAGGAATCATGCCTTTTTTATGTGTTTTGATATATATAAGATATATTATGCTCTATACTTGTAAATGAGTATGATGGATAAACACTCAAAAATTCCATTGGATCTGTGATCTTGTCAATTAAAAAGTTCCCGTGAATAGGACAGGTTACAACATAGCTATGATGACCTCTCCTGTAGCCTTCCTACACAATACAACTAATCCACCCAATGTGGTAGAAGGCCTTCCTGTGCTTCTCCTAAAAATTTCAGCATGCTAATTAGGCATTCTAGCTGTTCAGTCATCTCTTACATCAGATCATATATTCTTATTATATAATTCCTTAATGTTATCTTTTATTTCTATTGTTCAGAGTTTCTCATAGTTTGCAGCCTATTCTTACCCACTATGTACTTTTTCATTGCCTGATGTAATACTTATTTTTAATTCTTTTGACCTATAGAATAATTAGAAGAATATTAGTATTAAGTTGAACTTTTGTTCTTATAGAAAATTTGGATTCATTAAAGGAGCTTTGCAATATCTTGAAAGTGATTTGGCATGCTTTTCTCCTATTCAACTGTTAGTTCAATTCTTTGAATATCTATATTGTCTGCTCACATTGATGGACAAGCTTAAATAGGCTATCTATCTAAATGCATGCCATAATCTGGATAATAGATATTCTTCATTCATTTGTTTTTTTCCTATGTGAACGGTCAAGCCAAATTCATTTTAATGATTAAAGAACTCTTAAAGGATGTTTGATATCTACATGAAACATAAAACAAAAACAATATAAGCTCCTTCTGAGTAGCAAGAGATAAATATATAAGATAGTTTTATTATTGGTCTTTACTTTCCTAGTGTCTAACCCTGTGCCTAACACATAACAGGCTCTTACTAAGTGCAGATCAGAAGTGGTTGTTGTTGCTGCCTTTCCTTCATTCTTTTTTTTTTTTTTTTTTTTTTTTTTCCCTGAGGCTGAGGTTGTCACTTGCCCAGGGTCACACAGCTAGGAAGTGTTAAGTGTCTGAGACCACATTTGAACTCAGGTTCTCCTGAATTCAAGGCTGGTGCTCTAGCCACTGCACCACCTAGCTGCCCCCCATCGGGGAGGTGATGCCATAGCATGCAAGTGAATTAGATTTAAGTGAGGGACAACTGTGCAAGTCATCTGCCTCACTTTCCCTTCCAAAGTCATCTAAGTCCAGCCAGATATAGATCAGGACACCTGGAGATTCATCAGGTCTCAATTTGAATAATTCAGTAATTAAAGGTAAATAGCAATTGAGACAAAGAATATTCTCTTTCATCTAGTAAAAAAAAAATAAATAAATAAATCTAAATAAATAAATGAATAAATGAATCTGGGAGGGAACCCTTTGGGTTTCTGGCCAAAACAGAAATGATTGCAATTAACATCCAATCTCACCCAATCAGGGCCCCAAAATGGCCAAATGGGTCTTGGCTTGGGGCCTATTAGTGGCCAATCAATGAAAATCTGAGCAGTGGTCCTCAAACTTTTAAAATAGGGGGCCAGTTCACTGTCCCTCATACTGTTGGAGGGCCAGACTATAGTAAAAACAAAAACTCATACTCTGTCTCTGCCCCTCAGCCCATTTTCCATAACCTGGCAGGCCTCATAAATGTCCTCAGTGGGTGGCATCTGGCCCGAGGGCCATAGTTTGAGAACCCCTGGTTCAACTTTAAGATACAGTTTCTTAAGAAAGAAATCTAGTCAATGCATATTGATACAGACACAATATATCTATTATATAAAATGTGCTTCTAGACCTGTGAGCCCAACTTCATAAGGAATTCCTGATGAAGAAACTCCATCCATTCACCCAGATTGGAAATTTATCTATAATATAGTTTTAGAGAGTTGTCCATGTCATTTGTTCTTGGTCACACAATTAGTCATGTGTTAGAGGGAAGATTTGAACACAGGGTTTTTTTTTTCTGACTCTCTAAGAGTAACTCCTAGAGAGTTACCCCCAAAAAGTTAATCTTGAAGACTAGCTCTCTATCCATAAATCCATTCTGCCTCCCATATACATGAAATGTGATATATATATAAATTTTGTTGTTGTTGTTATTCCCTCAGTTCCTTGAAGGTAGAGGCTGGTACTTAATAAATGCTTATTGAATTGAATTAAACCCATGCACTCATGTATATATACATGTTTATATACATATACATTACAATTAAATTTCATTACAGGATTTGATATGCTGTATTCTGAATTCATGCAATAATCATTATAATAATTGAAAATATTTCTAAAGGAGAAATAGAAACATTATTATTAAAAGAAAACTTGATTCTAATTTCTTACAAGAAAGGGGCATCAAAAAAAATTTTTTTTTGCTGGAAATAAAGCAAAATTTGTTAATAGGCCATGAAACTAAACATGAGCAATTCTACATTTTATTGCTGGAAAAGTCACTTTAAACTGGCCTTACTGATAAATTTCTTTTATCTTACCTCTCTTCTCTTCATTAGTTCTTCCCTAAAAAGAAACCAGTCAAGAAAATTATTTCATCTGTTCTACCTCTCCTTAGGCAATACAAGAAATTAAATCAGAATTTGCACAAGTAGCTATAATTCACCTAGGTCAGTTTAATCATTTATCTTGCATAAAGCAGCTCTTTGTAAGACATTTTACTCTGTGGGGTTTTTTTTTTCCTTTGGTAAATTGAAATTAGCCATCATGGTAATTCTCTCCCATTTTCTAAAACTATAAGGTATTATAACTGGTCAGAAAATAGGCTAACAACCATAAGAATGAGTAATCTCAATCCCATCATATACGTAGTGTTGAATTCCTAATAGTCTTAGTTTCCAATTAATAAATAAAATATTCTTTACATAATATGAACTTAGGCACATTGAGTTAGGTAAGTAGTTTACTTTTAGGAATTATTCACCAACAGGAGCAGATCAAAGAAAAGAACTATGTTAATTCCAATAATGAATCTGAGATTCTCAAACTGCTTCCCATATGCTACCTTATTTATTCTTAAATATTCTTGTGAAAGATATTAAGTAGAAAGGACAGACTTTCTAATTTAATAGGAACACTTAGGTATAAAGAGTTACCAAAAATCACTGTTTTCTTGTCCCAGATTTTTTTTTTGCCTGTCTTTTTCTGACAACCCTTCCATGATTCTAGGTTCAGTCTTGGATCTTTTGCTAACTAGCTATATGGAGGAAAGTCACTTAATTTTACTGGGCCTTAGTTCCCTCAACTATGAAATGAAAGGTCTGTATCTGATATTGTCTATGATCCTTTCCAACCCTAGGATTAAATGTCTGTCAATTCAACAACTTTGTCATTGTATTCTAGACTGTTTAAGATGGTTTGCTGCCTTTAAGGCTTTATAAGATCAGAGATAGACATGCATATTTTTTCTCCCTCAGTATTCTTTATCCTTAAAAACACCTCATTAGAATTTACTAACAATGCTAACTACAGTCATATTCCTCCATCTCTTTATTGAAACCCACATAGATTAAATGATTTGCTGATGGTTAAAGAAATCAAGTAGAAAAGCCAGAATTCACACTCGAGATCTCAGACTCTACAGTCTGTACTATACTACTTCCCATATAATTATAATAGTGATGATGATAACGTAGGTTCAGAAATAGTAGGAATAGAGAAGTGATTATGACTAACTGGAATAAGAGGGGGAAAAAAAATTACTCAATAAAGTAATCCAGGTTCATCAATGAAGAATGATGCAGCTGAACTGCTAAATGAAATAAGCTTTGGACTTTGAAGAAGCTGTCTACATGCAGTGCCTCTATAAGCTTCTTGAAGTTCTGATTTTCCAGAAATCTGATTTTTTACCTCATCCTTCAAATGAAACCTCTCTTTCCAGTTACTATTGGAGGGCAAAATCTAATATCTTCATCCTTCTCACTCTTCATCCTGATTGCTGTGCAGCTTTCAACATTGTTGATCATACTCTTCTCCCACATATTTTCTTCTTTTGAAGTTTTTGTGACTCTGTTCTCTGCCTATCTTGAATACTATCTCTTTTGAATTGCTTTTGCTGACTTAATCATCTCACATTCATTAAATGTAGGTGTTTTCCAAAGGCTCTATCAAGGGCTCTCTTCTTTTTTTAGACTTTCTCCCATGATAATCTTATCAGTTTACTTGGGTTTAATTGCATATAACTCTCAGAACTAAATACTATATATATATATATAAAATACATGATATATTTTACATATATATATATATATTTCCAACTGGTACCCATCTCAAACTCACTTATGTTCAAAACAGAATTCATTATCTTTCCCTCCCATCCCCAAATCCACCCCTCTTCTGAATTTCCCTCTGTCAAGGTCATCATCATCCTTTGTAGTCACCCAGGTTCATAATCTTAAAATTATCTTCAAATTCTCACTCACAAACATCCCATATATCCAATCAATCACCAAATCTTGTTTATATCTCCATAACTTCTCTCCATCTCATTCTTTCAACTTACATAGTGATGTCCATAAATCCAATCCTTTTTCACCTCTTTCTGGACTATTGTAATATTCCTTCTATTTGGTCTCCCCACTTCAGGGTTTTTCCTACTCTAATCCATTCTCCACATAGCAGCCTGTGATTTTTCTAAAGGGCAGGTCTTGGTTATATTAACTTCCACCCCAGTAAATTTAGATGACTCCGCCATTATCTTCAGGAGCACATATGAACTTTAATGACATTCTAGTGTCTTCACAACCTTCTTCCTTCCTACCTTCCTGGTATTATTCAAAATTCCCCTTCTAGCTTTCTTTTTGATCTAGCCATATTGATTTATTTGTGGTTCTATTTGTTGCATCTCCTAAATCTTTGCACTGACTCCCTCAAGGCAGGAAAGCATTTCCTTCTTTACTTCAGCGGGTTGGAGCAGAAAGGAAGAAAGTGCTTTAGTTCAAGATTCAGCTCAAGGGTATACCTCCTGCAAGAAGCCTTTACTAATGCCCCACCTCTAAGACCATTCCTTCCCCCAGTTTTCAATTTTTTTTTTTTTTTTTATATTGCTCCCCTCACCTCCATTAGAATATAATCTCTTTCAAACAACTTTGAAAAGCTTAGGAACTCCGATTTTCACAATAACACCTTCAACTCCAGGAAATTTATGATGAAACATGCTATCCACTTCCAGAGAGAGAGACAATTAACTTAAATTATAGTTTGATGAATAAATGGAAAGAAAGATAGCTGGATAGATAGCTAGATATATAGACAGAGACAGATAGACAGATGATAAATAGATAGGTAGATATTCATTTGGACTTGAGTAATATGAGAATTTGTTTTGCTTACTACATATTTTTTAACAAATTTATTTATTTAGTTGCCTATTTATTTATTTATTTTTACTTTCTCAATAGGTGGTTGAGGTTGGGTGTGAGAGGAGAGATTCAAGGAAGTGAAAATAAAATAAAACTCAATTTAAAAAAAAAATTAAGCTCTTAGGTGGTGCATTGGATAGTACACCAGTCCTAAAGTCAGGAGGACCTGAGTTCAAATCTAGTCTCAGACACTACCTAGCTGTGTGACCCTAGGCAAATCAACTAACCCAAATTGCCTCAGGGGAAAAAAAGGTAAGCTCTTTAGAGGCTTTTTAATCTTTAAATCTCCAAAGTTTAGCACAATATCTGGAGTGTAGGGTGTTTAGTAAATACTTATTGATTAATTGATTTAATCATTGTAATGTTTCCTATTCCTTAGAAAATTGGGATTTTGAGATCCGGTAATAAGAAAAATGGGAAGATATCAACCTAGAAAAACAGAAACAAAAACAAACCTGGATTTATTTCTGAAGAATGGATGAAAAATGTGTGCAGATTTTGGTTGGTGGGGAAATTTATTCTTTGTAATGAAAGGGATAAACCAATCTATGGTTCAGACTGTGTTCAAATAATTCCTTCCCCTTTTATCTGCCTCTCCTCCCATCCCAGCTTTTAATTTTGTAACTCTGGGCAAGCCATTTTACCTTTTTTGTTTCAGTTTCTTATCTGTAAAATGATCATAATAATGTTTGATACTTACCTCCCATAGTTCTTGTATCAAATGAGAATGTAAATGAAGCATTTTGTGAACCCCATAGCATTATATTTATTCATTTGCTTATTTAACAAGCATTTATCAGATGTCTGTGAGCCAGGTACTGTGTTAGAAATTAGGCATAAAAAGATAATTCCAGCTATAGCTAATATAGCTGATTTCTATATTAAACAAAATTTATTCATCCCATGCTGCTTAGTATAATTTTATTTCTTTTTGAAAGAATGGAGATTTCTTCTATTTCATGTTTCACAGAAGAAACTTTTACCTATAAATATAAGATATGTTATACAGAAGGATGTTTATATTAATGGCTTTGCTTTCCTTTTCTAAAGACAAAGATGTTTCTTGTAACATTTGATTGTGGCTTCAGTTTTCAAATTACACGTTGTTGAGCAGTTTTTAAGTATTTCATAACCAATTGTCTCAAAGTTGTTTTGTTTTTCTGACCAGAAGTCCTGCATGGTCAAGAGTGTTTATTGCTCAATCACAGATTCTTAAATAAGACTCATTTAAGACATTTAGTCTGTATTTGGTGTTCTTCTGGGTTAATGCCAAAATAATCTTTTGGATTTAAGACCAAATAGTAAAATGACTGTTTGGCAAAAATTAAAGGTGGCTTTTTTTCTTCAGTGTTGTGGATGAGTGTAGGGGATGGAACTGTGAAAAAGCTATTTAAAAATAATTACTACAAACATCCCTAAACTGATGTTTTCTATCAAAATCTTACTGCTATGAATTGGGTACAAGGAGATGTGAAAGGGTAAGGAATAGGGGAACAAGCAGCTTCTGCTTAGCATCAAATAGCTTTCATGTAAAAGTAGTGGCAGGGTCAGCAACATACTAGCCAGGTGGCAACTCCAGGCACCGCTGCCATAAATAAATAGTTATGTACTAGTGTCACACAGCCAAAGCTGGATACAAAACATATGGGGGAAAAACACCCTGATGTAAACATTTGGCAGAAAGCTCTATGAGTACAGGATGATCTCTATTTGCTGGATTTTGTGACAAGTTAAAAAAGAGAGAGAGAAAGAAAGAGAATGCGAAGAAAATTTTAAAACATGAAATGAAAAATCCATAAAATTTCCTCAATACCTAATCTAAAAAATATATGAAGGGCTGACGTCTGTGCTTTGTTTTATGTATTATTCAACCGAAGTTCAGGTACTTACTTCCATTAAACAGAACTTTTGAAAAAAACCAGCTGATCCATCGCAATTAACGTCCCCACTCCCTTCCCAGTAAAGCAGAGTTAAGTAGGTTTCAGTATCCAGAGAGCCATTTAATTTTCTCTAAGGCTTAAAATCGTAGATCAAAGAGCCCAGAAAGGACCTTGGAGATCACTACTCTCACTCCCTCACGGTAAACACGGGTTGAGAGGTGAAGTGACTTGACAGGTCATAGGGTCGTAAGAGGCAGAGCGGGGAACTGGACCCCAGTCTTTTAACTGCAATCCTGTCCTCCTTCCACAGTGCTACAGTGAGAAAAGTTGCGTTAACATGTGACTGAGGAAAAGCCAGCTTGTAAATACAGATCTAAAAACGGTTGCCCAGAAGTTAGGGCAGATTCCCAGGTCATTCCAAAACGCAAAATCAAATTCTCCATTCTGACTGCCAGTTTTTGGTCGCGTCCTCAATACTACATAAAAAATGGGGCAGTGGGTGAGCCCGGACTCGGGGCTGTTCTCTGTTACGAGCATAGTTTTAGGAGTCCCCCGCTGTCCCTACCAGGCTTTGGGGGGCTATTTATTCCCAGCAGCACCCCCCCCCCTTGAGAAAAGGCGAATTTGGACTCCAAAGCGTGTCATTTTAAGAGTCATTTTCCAGGGTCCCCGGGGAGCAACGACTATTCCCTCAGTTATTGCACTCGATGGGCACTTTTACCCCCCATGGAAGTTCCGGGCGCGGGATTTTGGGGGGCCTCTCCCAGAACTGCCCAGCCTAGCCCTGGAATGTAAGATGGCAACAACGCGGGCTCGCAGTGCAGAAGTATCTGGCAGCCCGCCGCCTCGCAGCATTACTTCCTGGTTGCTTTTCCCTTAACTGACATGGCGCCCGTTCGCCTTCACTTCCGCCTTCTGCGGCTGCTCAGAGAGCCGAGGTGAGGGCAGTCCCGCGTAAAGCCCGCGCTACTGCCGCCGCCGCTGCAGCCACTTCTGTGAGTCCGGGGAAAACCGCCGCGTGCCCTTCCTTCCCGCCCTCAGCTGTGCGGTATTTTGTGCTGAGGGGAGAAGGGGGACCAAGGGTGCACGGCGCCAGCTGTCTCCATCCCCAGACCCGTTGCCTTTCCGATTGCACCGGTCCCTGGGTGTCATTTCACTACCCTCGGATTCCCGCTCCCCTCCGTCCCCTTCCCGGGCCAAACATGATATTGACTAAGGCCCAGTACGAAGAGATAGCTCAGTGCCTCGTGGCTGTGCCACCTACCAGGCAGAGCCTGAGGAAGCTGAAGCAGAGGTTCCCCAGGTAAGTCTCCCGCTCTTTCTGCAGGATAGCTACGCCCAGTAGTCCTCAGCTGCGCCGGTCCGGACAGTGCTGGGGTCCTAGGAATGCCCGTTCATTCACTGTAAGTAGGGATTACTGGCAGCATCACCTTATTTTCCAAAACAGACCCTCGACGTGTACTTTGTATCTTCAGCACCACAAAAGAATCACCCTCAATAAATGCTTCTTGGGGAATGAATGGGAAAAGTTTGGAAGGCAACCAGAAACTCGCTCAGTAACACAATCATACAATTTATTAAACGCCAGACGTTTATTAAATTTAATTATTAACTACTGAGGTGTTGTGGGATACAGGGACAAAAGTGAGCCAGTCCCTGTGCCCTCCAGGAGTTTACAATCTAGCCAAGAGAGATACACATTGAAATATCTAGTTAGATACAAAGTAACTCCGTGAATACATTTTTAGCGGAAATTAAAAAGCTTTGGGAAGAAGTTGGTTCTGGAGCTGATAGATACTTGAAGGACACCAAAAGATTCTGAGAGGGAGAGGAAGGAAAGAGAGTGCATTCCAGGCACGGGGACGGAGCAACATAGAATATGGTGCCATCTGTACTCAGCCACTGGTGGCTTTCTAGGACTGTCAAACTAAGATGGCCTCCTACTAACAAACATGCGCCCTGAGGATTTCAGTCTTAGTTAATAAAAAGGTAGGTATGATAAGCAGATGGAGCCATAACTTGCCACAATAGGTAGCTTGGTCTAGAAGACCTAGGTTCCAGTACCATTTTTGACAATTGCCCTCCACAAGTAACTTACCTACACCTGAAGTAATTCTGACATCTCTTAAATCATAGATTGGAGTTATCTGGTAAAGAAGTTTACACACTAGGTGTTTCCTAGGATGAAAGCTCAGATCTTGTATTCCTGTATTTCCATCTGCCCCCTTCCTCCAAATAATTTGCTGGCATTTAATTTCCCAGCTACTATTTCTCTTACTGAAATTAGAATATCACTTTGTAAGGACCTAAAAACAGTGTTTCGACTCTGATTTTATAAATGAGGAAATTATGACCAAATTTGTCCAGTATTACATGGTAACAAAGTGGTAGAACCCAAAGTAAAAGGCAGGCTTCCTGACAAAGTCAAGTGCAGCCAAATTATTTTAGTTATGCTAAATAAATATTACAGCTTTTTCTTATACTGCTAAGAAAATTATCTGTCCATTATATTGTACTCCCACCCTACTCCCAACTACCTTATTCTTCCTATATCTCATTTTATTCATTCAAATTTCCTTCCTAGGTAACAGTCATACCCAACTTTTTATTTTTTTCATTATTTCCCCACTTTCCAACCAGTTGCCAAATCTTATGCCCTTTACCTTTGAAACATCTCAAATACTTATTCCCCTTTCTATATCCTACAATTACCACCCTATGGGGCCTCATCACATCTCACTTAGACTACTGCAAGAGTCTCCTATTTGGTCTTATGTTCAGTTTCTTCTTTCTCTAATCCATTCTCCAGATAGCTGCCAAATTGATGAAATCATAAGTTTGAAAAGATGCTCCTCTGGTCAAGAAGATTCAGAGACTCCTAAATCCCTCTATGCCATCTCCTCTGGCCTTCAAAGTCCTTCAAAAGGCCCTCTATTCCTCTGTCTCTCTGTCTCTCTTTCACACATACACTGTATTTTAGCAAAACAGTCTATTTGTTTTTTTTTTAATTTTATTTATAATTTTTTTGACATTATATATGCATGAGTAATTTTTTTTTATAACATTATCCCTTGTATTCATTTTTCCAAATTATCCCCTCTCTCCCTCTACTCCCTCCCCTTGATGACAGGCAATCCCATATATTTTACATGAAAACAGTCTATTTGTTATTCTCCATTAATGACATTCTGTCTGTGGCCTTTATGTCACAAAGTACCTTCTGTATAACCTCCCCTCTTAAACATAGTAGTTTCTTCAAGAAAGCCTTTCCTGATTCTTTCCTAGTTGTTACTACCTTCCCTTAATCCCCAATCACTTTATTTATTTTGTATCCTGAACCTATTTTTGTATCCCTTTATTCTCCTAAGCAGAAAGAAAGATCCTTGAGGGCAAGAGACTGTTTCATTTTTGTATCAGTATCCCAAGTATTAAGCTTAAATCCTAGCACTTTGTAGACACAAAAAATGACTTATTTATTGGATTTTAGAAAACAGACCCTTCCCCCCATCCCATTCTTTTTTTAAGGCATTATAATGGTATAAATACATTTATATATTGATGGAGGGAGTATTTTGCTTGACTAGAGTTTATTACATGAGTCTCATTAATGATGAAAGATGTTTGACTTTCTTTTCATCTTCAAGATATAAAAATTATGGCATGATCTGAACTATATGATACAGGAATCAGAACATAAATTCTTTTTACTCTTGCCTCCATCGATTATTTAGCTGGATGATCCTGGGCAAATAATTTAATTTCCTGGTCTCTCAGCTTTTTCATTGCTAAAGAAGTTTGGTTCTTTATTAAGCTAACTTTATATGATACTTAATATGTATTATTGGGTCCTTGGGGTTGGTAGTTTATGTATTACTATGCCCATTTTTGTTGAAATGAACAGATGAAACGGGTTCAGAAAGGCCAAATGACTGGACCACAGTCATGTCAGAGCTGTTATAATAAATCACTTCTCCAATTCAAGTCTACTGTTTTTCCCTATTATTGAGCCCCTTTCAGCTGCAATATGTAATTCCCAAACCTCATCTTTCTCTTTGCTAATCCTATTCTAAGAGCTTCTAACAAAGAAATAAAACATTTTTTATATTTTTCTTTTTTTAATAGTATTTTACTTTTCCAAGTACATGTAAAGATAGTTTTCAGTATATATTTTTATAAGACTGGGTTCTAAATTTTTCTTCTTTCTTTCCTTACTTCCTCCTTCCCCAAAACAGCAATCAATTTGAGATAGGTTTAATATGTGCAATCTAACAAGGAGAAAAAAATTGACTCATATGAGTTTGATCTGCTTTTATTAAGCCCTGCCTATTGTGTGAAATGGATGCCATTGGGCAGCAAAATGGACAAAAGGGAAGGGTAATAGGTATTCACAATCTGATTTTTTTTTTTTTTACAAAAAATAATTTTAGAACAGAAAAAAGAAACAATAACAAAGACAACATTATGTTATAAGAGTTTGATCTACTATCAACTGTTATGTGACATCTTTTTGCTTCATAAAGAAATTCCAACTCTTTATTTAGTTTTCTTTTTTTTTTTTTTGAAGGTTTATAGAAGTTGTTACTTTTTAGATTGCATAGACATTTCTACTCCAATCCACCTACTGATTTACATGCATATCTAGTTTTTTCCATTTCTTTCCCAAGCTCTCTATAAAGCTACATCTCCACACTTTGTTAGTAGTTATTTATTTATTAAAAATCCACTTGATACATGATGGGATCACTATACATTGTATCTTGTTGTTATTGTTTTTTATTGTCCTTTTTTCTTTCCCATTTCTCTTATTCTGTGTTTTTGAATTGGGGATAGGCAGGTTCTAGGACTGTGATTTCATTGATCCAATTATCTCCCAAATGAGTAAACACCCTCCACCCAAGCTAGTCAGCTCCTTTGTAATTCTTAGTCTTAAGAGTTATGTGAAGTAGTGGTGTCAAATTCAAAAGGAAAACTAAGGACACTAAATTCTACCAGACTAAGCTGAGGGTGGGGGTAGAGGGGAATGACGGGTTAATTTAGAGAACCAATATTAAAGTTCTATTTTTATTTATTTTGTTAAATATTTTCCAATTACATTTTCATCTGGTTAAGGCAGCACTTGGTAGTACAGTTTACAATGTGGCTGAGTGGCCACTCCTGGCTTACAACCTGGAGAGATTAGTTGATTTGTCCAGTCAGAACTATGTTTCAGAGGTGGGATCTGAACCCAGGACTTCCTGCTTTGAGGAAGCATGTTGCCTCTCATCTTTGTGGGAAAATAACAATTCTTGAAAAACTAGAAGGACTAATTTGGTCATTTTCTCTTTTCCCTTCCCAACTTCCCAACATTATTTGGGAAAATGGTGAAATAGTACTTAATTTGTTTATATTGCTAAATACTAGGCTACTACTAGTTTGCCAGATAAGAATCTATGTACACTTATCTTAGTTGGAAAACTTTGTGGTTAGTAATTTTGTTTTGTTTTGTTTTGTTTTTTTGCTGAGATAATTGGGGTTAAGTGACTTGCTCAGGGTCACACAGCTAGGAAGTGTTAAATATCTGAGAAAAGATTTGAACTCAGGTCTTCCTGACTTAAGGGCTGATGCTCTATCCACTGTACCATCAAACTGCCCCTGGTTAGTGTAGTTTTGGCTGTACCATCCATTACTTATATGATCTTGAACAAGTCATTTCTCCCTTAACTTATTGGTACAATATTACTTTCATTACCTACCTCAATGAGTCCTTGTAAGAAAAGTAGTTTGTAGACTATGACACTGCATAAATAGGAGCTAATGTGATTGAAATGAACTTTCCTTTACAGATGATAGCTTTGATAAAGTAGTAACTGTGATTTCATTTTTAAATTAGTAAAAATAGTACCTTTTCCTCATGCCTCAAAACACCTTCATATATTTCATTTTAATGGGATTTAATTTTATTTTTTGAATTCTGATGTATTTATAAACTACCTCCATGCCAAAATGTTCAACATCAAGCATCATTATTTCAATTGTTCCTTTTTTCTATAAAAATTTCAAAGCTGTAATGTAAACCTAGTCAGATTTTCAGTTTTCCTTTTAGGGGATCATATTCAAAACTAGAAGCAACCTTGGAAATTATTGAGCCTTTCTCTTTACTTTATAGAGGAGAAAATGGGGATATAAAGAGGGAAAGTGAATTATATTAAGACCATGGGAAGTAAATATTAGAGCTGAGAGGACCTAGGTTGGAATCCCAGGATCAGTTTGAGTTTTCTTTCCTTTATACACTTTCATTTCCATCAGATGGTAAAAATAAAACCTACCTCTGTGCCTTATGGCTCTGTGGAGAAAGAAATATACTTAAACTTTCCAAATGAAATTGGACATTGACAGGTTCGGGTGATGGCTAGAACACCAAGCTCTGGAATCCAGAAGACCTGAGTTCAAATGGGGCCTCAGGTGCTTACTAGCTGTGTGACTGGGCAAGTCACTAACTTTTCATCTGTAAAATGAGCTGGAGAAGGAAATGTGAAACCACTCTAGTATCTTTGACAAGAAATCTCCAAATGGGGTCATGAACATCACTCAACAATAACAAACAATAGCCACAAGATTCCCTAGATTCAGTCTGGCAATTTACTGTAAAAGTTACAAAATTATTGATAATATGCCCTAAATATTTGATGGTAAGCTTTTTTTTTTTTCTTTTTGCTATTCATTGTAGCTTTTCCTCTCTTCCATCCCCTCCCCCTTATAATTGAAACTGGAAAAGGTATTGGACTAAATTGCCTTTGAAATTCCTTTTACCTCAAGTTCTGTGGTTCTACAGAAATAATGAGGATTTATTAAATGCATACCAGGCACTGTGATGAGGATCTGGAGTACAAAGACAAAAATGAAATAATCCTTGTTCTTCAGGAGTTTACGTTCTGCTGGGGGAAGACAATATGTAGATATATAAGCATGTATGGAATAAATAAAAGCAAATACAAGATAGTTTAGAGGGGAAAGTTTATTCTAAGTGTGGGGTTCAACTAGTAGGCATAGAGACAGAAAAAGAAGTAGGGTGTGTGCATGCATGTGTGTTTATGAGTGTGTGTGTGTGTCTGCACGTGTACATATACATGAAATAACAGTAAGTAGGGCAGTTTGACTAGACCAAAGAATACGGGAAGGAAAGTTATATAAAATGAGTTTTGAAAGGTAGGTTAGGACCAGGTTTGGAAGACTTTTAATTAAACTTTCAGAACATTCAAGCATAAGAAGGATTTGTTTTATTTTTCAGACTATAGAGAAACTGGAATTGAGTAGGGAATCTATCTGGATAGAGCTGTGTTTAAGGAAAACTACTTTGACAGCAATTGTGTAGAATTTAGGGTGGATAGATACTTTTTTGAGAGAGGAATACCAATTGGGAGGTCATCGTAGCAATATAGGTAATCAAGGCCTGATATACATTTGTGGTTGTGTGAGTACTGAAGAGATAGATAGGAGAGATATTGTCGAACTAGAAACAGAAAACTTGAAACAGGGAGACCAATGGGCTCCTGCCTATTGCAGTAGTCTATGTTTGAAGTGATGAGGGCCTATACCAGGGTCATGGCAGTATCAGAGAAGTGAAGAAGACAAATTGATTTTATGAAGGTAAATTGATAGCTCTTGGCAATAGATTAAATGTATGTGTCTTTCTGGGTGTGTGTGCTTAGGTTGTGAGCCTGGGTAATCAGGAAAAGGGTGGTATCCTTTATAGAATTGTCATGAATATAGCAAAATGGTGTACATGAGATAAAATCTTGATTTCTTTGGAGTACATATGTAGTAGTGAAATTTTTGGCCCAAAGTACATTGTGATTTTAAAAATCCTTTTAAAAAAAAGCAGCTTCAATTTGCTTCTCAGAGTAGCTACAGCAATTCACAACTCCACCTAAAATGGGTGTATTAGTGTGCCTATCTTCCAACCATCCCTCCAACTTTGATTATTCCCATCTCTTGTGATTTTTTTTGCCTTTTTTTTTTTTTTTTTGTCAATTATCTGAAAGTGAAGTGAAGTAAAACTTCAAAAGTTGGTTTGATATACATTTCACTATAATGAATAATTTGAATCTATCTTTTGTTTGGTTATTTCTTTTGAGAATTTGGTTTGTATTTCTTGACTGTCCATTGGAGCATTTTTCTTCCTTAGAAATATTGGTATCAGTTGTCAGTTGCAAACAGTTACCAACTGCATCGGTAGAGGGATTTTTTTTTCTTTTTTTACCCAGAGTTCCTATAAACCTACAAGTACAATAAAACAAATGAACAAAAACAAACTGAAATACTTTTTGTGATCTGATATGGCTTCAAATCTTGGAACACACATTTTGGAAGACTAAAAATTCCAAGTAACCCAAAAGACATGGCTAAATGATAGTATATAACTAAGGATCATTTTGAGTTGAAGAAAAGGTGTAAAAGCAGTGTTGTCATGTTCAATTAGAAATAGATCCCTGCTGCTGGCATATTGACCTGGAAACCACAAATTAATATTGTCTGTTTTTTATTCTACTTTTGTTTATTTTGTTAAACATTTCCCAATGACATTTTAATCTGATTTGGATCATGTGAGGCTGGAAGTTTGACACCTTCATTGTGAAAGACTCTTTCAAAGATGGTTATGACAGGAAAGGAGATAAGACTTGTTCAGTAGTAAAGTTGATACTAGATGGAGATCTCAATTGTATGTCTTCAAAGTAATTAAAACACAAAACCCCCACCCACACACACAGCCTGCAGATTATGCAAGATTGCTTGCATTTTCTATAGATGACTTATAGAAATGTTTGGACTGGAATTGCAAGGGGATGGTTTGAAGGTAGGGTTTATATGTACTCTATTGATGGAGAGAGGACTTAAATCAGTAAAATTACAGATAAAAAAAAATTTCCAGAATATTTAATAATATGGTTTCTATCACAGTATAGGTGATGTTTGATGTGATGTTTTTAGTCATCTTTTCTCATTCTCAGCTATAAAATGAAAAGATTGGACTAGTTTTTCATTTAATTCTGTCTCACTACTGTCACATGTCTTCTAATCTGCTCTATATACCATTGGTACCTATTTGGCCACATTGAATAACATTCTGAATATTGGATATAAGTACTTCTTTGAGCCACAATTAAGTATTTGTATGGCTGCCCCATATATTTAGTTTTTCTTTCCTCAGGTACAAAATTGCCCACAGATGATTTTCAGTTCCTGTTGCTAGAGTTATCCTTTATATTGTATTTTTAAGCTCATATATGAAATATTTCCAAGATTTTATTTCAGAAATAAAACTATAATGCCATTTCATCAGTATACCTCACATTTATCCCATGTTGACTAGTTAGTATTGTTGAATCTGACCAATGGTATTATTGCGTTTTATCATGTGCTCTTTTATTTAACCACCATTTTCTGACACAGCCAAAGTGTTTTGATTTTTGGGGCGTGGGGCAAGGAGGAGAGGAAATAGGAAGTTGTGGATTTCTTTGTTTTTATTTTTTTGAGAATAGAAAAAAATGGGATTCATGGTATTGGTTTCTTAAGTAACCTACTGTATATATGGCAACACAGTATTTATGCCTATGGAAGCCATTAATTTTTTTTTTTTATTAAAGCTTTTTATTTATAAAACATATGCATGGGTAATTTTTCAATGATCCTTGCAAAACCTTTTGTTCCAGATTATACCCTCTTCCCTCCCACCTCCTCCCCTAGCTGGCAGGTAGTTCAATACATGTTAAATATATTAAAATATATGTTAAATCCAATATGTGTGTACATGTTTATACAGTTATCTTGCTCCACCAAAAAAATCAGATCAAGAAGGAAGGGGGAAAAAAACTGAGAAAGAAAACAAAATGCAAGCAAACAACAACAGAGAGAATGAGAATGTTATGTTTGTGTGTAACGGTCCTTTAAATGAGCCGCCACAGCACAACAGGAGATTGAGTGGCCCAGAAGTAATCTCTGTGGATATAGGACTGCCCTGTGGGTGGAATCCTTGCCATATTGAGATAGCTTCTTAATGGTTGACGGCTCTCTCGCTGGTTGGCTGTGTGTGTGACCTCACAGGCCCTTTATAAGTTCACTGCAGACAGCAAGTCACACTCTTTAACCTGGCTCCCTAGCTTGGGTAGCTGAGCCAAGCTGATGGATAGCCCAGAGAGGTAAGGAGTTTGGTAGTGAACATGTGGGTCTTCAGACCAGGTGTTCACTAGGGAACCAACAAGTCAGAGCATTATGTGAGTAGGTATAATAAAGGCTTTTAAGATTACACGTGGCTGTTCTTGAGTGCGCTACCAGTTATTAAACTATAGATTCAAGAAATTGTGGCTAGAGACCTTTAAAGGCCTCAGAGGAGGCGAGCCAGGTAGAGTTGACACTGCAAAGGTCAGTGGTCAAAGGTACTCTGTTGGGCCTAGGACAGACTGGTAATAGTAACTGCTAGGAGGGTGTGTTACAAATGGTACCCAATGTGGGGCACTAAAATGCTGGAACTCTGTCTTCCCAGAAATCAGCCAGAATCAGGATCACTAAATGTATTTATTCTTGATCTTTTATGGTCAAGGTCAGGGGGTTAGGTCTAGCAATCTCACACACACCTTTCTCCCTCAAACGCCATGAGAGACTGACTAAGTGTCAGCATCCCAATTTCCTCTTCCTCCTCCTACTCCTCCCACACATGTCACTTCCCCCTCTTTGTCCCACCAATCAAGTTAGCACAGAATAGCTGGGGAGGGTCAACCTTCAAACAAGTTAATAGGGAACCTTCCAATTGGCAATTAGTCTCATATGCTCCATTATCCAAATGCATTTGCTCAGTTCTAGCCCTTTACATTTGTGGTGGACACTCAATTCCCACAGTCCTCTCTGGGTGTAAATGGCTATCTTCATCACTGAACAAGTGGTAGTGGGGAAGCCAATAATTAAAATTTGTTAAATTCTCTATGCAACTTGCCTATTTCAGTCTATATTGCATTTTTATTATAGACCTTTCCCTCTCTTTCCAAAATCAGTCTGTTATCCTTTTCTCCTTGGATGCTCTAATTCACATTTTTCTCTTTTGTTGTACATATTTCAACCAAATCTTCCCATTTTGTCTATAGTGGTTCCTATTTACTTTCTAATTCTTTACTTCTCATGCAGTCATTCACATAAAATAGTTGTTTTAGTTGTGAAAAATGATTTTTTAGATTTGTTGTCAGCAAATGATAACTTCTTTTCTAATTTTAATCCCTCAATTTTTTTTTCTTATCCTCTTAAAATTGCTATGATTTTAAATGTTATGTAAAATAAAGCAGTAAAGAATGGCCATCCTTGATTTTTACCTGTTTCCAGTCAAATAGTTTCTGATATTGCTCTACTGCCTATTATGTTGACTCTTGGCTTGAGGCTGTTTTTTATTATTTTGAGGCTAGGATCCCTTCATGTTTTAGTGTTTTTCTCATGAATGAATATTGGATTTTATCTAAGGTTTTTCCATATGTAGTGATATATTTTTTATTTGTTTGCATGCTTTATGATGTTGATAATCTTCTTGATGTTGACTTATCCTTAATTAATTATCCTTAATTTTCTTAATATATTGTTATACTAATTTGGTTAATATCTTATTTAGTAGTTTTGCATCTATCTTTATAAATGAGATTATCATAATTTTCTTTTTCTGCTGCTACTTTTCTGGACTTTAAATTCAATACAATATTCATAAATGTATTAAGTAAAATTCCTTCTTTTTTCTGTTTTAATGAATAACCTATGTAAAAGAGAAATTATTGGGAGAGTTTAAAGAATTCTATGATGAATGCATCAAGACAAAAAGTGTTGGATTTGTTTGTTTTTTTTTTTACTGGACATAGTAATTTTTGATGATTTGTCTTATTTATTCCTCTGAGGTTGTATAATTTAAATTACTTCCTATTTTATCAGTTTTGGCAATTTGTTTTCGAAGACAATCATGTATTTCCTTTAAATTTTATAATTTATTAGAGTATTGAGATATATATATATATATACACTATGCTAGTATAGTAAAAATTATAGTTTTTTTTTGTCTTTATAATGATCCCCTACTTTTCATTTATGTAGCTTTCTTAATTTGTGTTTTCTTTTCCCTCTTTGTTGGTAACATTTACTAATGCTTTGTCAGCTTTATTGGTCTTAAATGAAGCAAGAATTGAATTTTATCAAATCAGTTCAATTGTATTTCAATTCTCTATTCTGTTGATTTTTTTTTTCCTTTTACCTTTATGATCTTCCTTTCCTTTGGATTACTGTTTTATTTCTCTTATAGTTTCTATGAGAGACATTGTGGAACATAAAATCGAGATCTGGCCTTAAAGCTAGAAAGAATTGGGATTCAAATCCTGCCTTTGATACACTAAGTAGTCCTAGACAAGTATTTAACCTCTCAATGCTCCAGAGAAGAGATATGAAACTTATTCAATTAGATTAAAAAGTAATTGAAAACATTTAGTAAAATAAGTAAAAATACTGTAAAAATAGATAATATTAATTTGTGATTTTCTAAGTCAATATGCTACCTGCCATGATAGGTTTCTATTTGAGTTTGAGACTAAATATTTTAGACTTATCCTCTAATACTATAAATTGCTAAGATGGTACAGACTTGCTTTGGTAGAGGGGGTTTCCTTACTTAGGATTTTTTTTATATCTATCAAATCACAGTCCCAGGGATTTTTTCCTTTCTAGTGCCTTGGTGACCAGCTTTCTTTTTTTCTCCATTCTTAGTGAGAGAAATTTTATTTTATTAATTGCATTTATAGATCTTAATTTACCGTCATTGGATCTTAGTTTTATAGCACAAAAGAACCTTAGAGAGAAGTTAGTACAATTTCCTCCTCACTTTAGAGATAAGGAAATTGGGACTTTCTGAAATTGACACAACCCCATCACATCTGTAGTAATTACCAAGTGGCCAAGATGGACTTTGAACTCCAGTTTTTAAGGTTTTTTCACTGTACCAGACCATCTCTTTATTGTTAATTTTTTTTAAAGATCTTTTTATGTTTCTAATTTCTTCATTAACCCAATCATCATGTTTTTGAATGTTTTGGCTTTTAAAACTTTCTCAGATCTTATTGTTATTTAATTTTAATTTTAATTGAATAGTAGTTTCTATAATATGAACTAGTATATATTTTTTACATTTGTGCCATTTTTTTTTTCATTTCTCTATTAAATATATACACATGAATTCTAACCTCAGATAGCAGTTCAAATCTGTGGGGTTTTTTTATTGGTAATCTTTTTTTTTTTTATTTGTTACATTCTAGTAAGAGGGTTGATGTCTTCTATTATAATATTTTGATCTATTTCTATCTGTGTCCCTGTTAATCTTCCTGTTACAAATTTAACTGTCAAATTGTATGGTAAATATAACTTGACAATTGTTACATATTTGTTGTATATCATTCACTTTACCATTATATAATGGCCTTTTTGTTCCTTTGTATTTTTGAGAATTTGGATTCCATTTTATCTTATAGTATTACTGCTCCCCATGATTCTTTTTTGTATTTCTAGTAACATAATATGTAAATCAGCCTCTTAATTTTAATGTAGTTTTTTTTTTTTCTCTTCATAGATATCTTTCCAAAATCAGCATATTGGTGGATTTGGTTTCTTGATCAAATTTCATTTCTTTAAACTTGTTTAAAAGGAATATTTTCCCAAGCTTTAAACTCTGATTTTTGTGGAGATAGACATTCTTTGCCATTAAGTTTTGTTGTTGCTGTTTTTTTTTTTGTTTGTTTGTTTTGTTTTCCTGTATGAAAGTTTTGTTTTGTTTTGCTTTTACTGATTTCCACTTTTTTGTGGCTCATAGGAGCTGTTTTTCATGCCCAAGTCTAACTTTGTTATTACTGTTATGATAAGAAAAGATTACATGCTTTATTCTTGGTTCATTATAACCAAAGACAACGAGTAAGCTTAAAAATGTGGTATTTTTGTTAGTTTTATCATTCAACCATTTAGATTTTTTTTTCTCTCCACTTTTATGAATCTCTTTTATTGTAGATTGCTGTTGATAAATTGTTTTAGATCTTATTTGTCTTTGAAATAAGTTCTGTTTCCAAATAAAATACTAGTGTTTCTAGTATATAATTTTTTCTTAATATTTGTGTGCATTTAACAACAACAACAAAAAAACTTTACTATTTTACTTGTTATTTAAAATGTTTGCTGCTATTTCTTTAAATGTGACATTTTTAATTCCCCAAATTTTATAAGTACTTAATTTTACAATTATATGCCATAGAAATCTCCATGTAGGAATTCTAGCTGCTGTTCTGTTTGCCTCATTTGGTCCACTGTAAGAGATTTTTTCTGATTATGTCTTCAAATATATTATCTAGCCTTTTTAAAAATCCCTTATTCTAGTCTACTCCACTCTGCAAATGAAAAAAAAAAATTGAGATTAATTTTATTGTGTTTTGCTTAAGTCCACACAGGTAATGACAAAAACCAGGTTTTGACCCTAACCCTTCTGACTTATTCATGGAAACTTAAAAACTTTCATCCCATGGCTATGGACTGATATGGATAGGAATCTAAGGAGTAGGGATCTCCATCATCTTTGGCCAAAATGGATCAAGATAGGTCAGGAATTCTCTGGGCTTTGATCAGAAGGAAATAAATGAGTATAGGGTTTTCTCCAATGCCTTTTTAACTTGTTTCTCAGGGAGTCAAAGAGTTCCCTGAGATCTCAATTTGACCTATGTACTGGTTTTTGTTGTTGTTGTTGTTGTTGTTGTTTTGGGGGGGAGTGGCAGGTATTTTTACTTAAGGATCCAGACTCTCAAAGTTCTTTTATATTTCCCAGTCTTGTTTCCTGTCATGATGAGCTCAGACTAGTAGGAGAATGGGATTGTGGACATGGTGAGAAAGACAAAAACAACTTCTCTGTCCTTTAAATACTCAGGTGAAAGGGGTTAGGGATATATGAATTTTGAAGCACCAATGTGCTATGGCTAGGTCAGTGCTATCTCTGAAATTTCCTGTTCCTCTAAGCTATCATTGTAATTAAATCATCACATTTCTCAACTTTTCTTTTCTTCTTCTTCTTCTTCTTTTTTTTTTTTTCTTTATTCCTGGTATAATAAGGATATCTTGTGTAGTTTTTCCATTATTGATGAAAGAGTTTAAACAGATAGTAGCTGACTTATCTGGTTTTCTTAACTGCTCAGATTTAATTGTCTTAGTTAAACTGTCTTAGTTTTGCATGATTCATTTTTAGTTAACTGGCTATTTGCTTTGTAATTGGTGAATTCATAAATCAGTTGCTTAAAAATCTGTTCTTTGGGTTTTTGGGGAGATTGCTAATCTTATTGATTTATCATACCAGGGAGTCTTCTTTTACCTTATTGTTATTCTTGTTATTATTATTTTAGAAACTGGTTGCCTATCTGTAGGATTCTGGCACTTTTTCCCATTCTCTAAGAATTTTTAAACATTATCACTAGTGGTTTTGATGTATTACCTACAAGTTCATTAATTTCCTAAAAATAATTCAAATGAACTTGGAAACTTAATATAAAAAAAAGTACCTAGATGCTAAATATACCTATTATTAACCTATTTGGGACTCCAGCTTCTTCTTTATGATATGTTATCTTTTCTGATCATTTCTCTTACTGGAAAAGGTAGTTGCAGGATCAAAGTTGAGTTAGTTCTGCTTTCTAGACTTTGGGCTTTATTCTCTTCTCTTGGTGCTTCTCACTCTCTAAAGTAAAGTCTACTTTACCACCAGTGACCTGACTCAGCTTACTACTTTTCCTCTACCATGCTGGTCCCATTGAAAAATTCCTCTTGGCAGGCTCTATTTTGGGGGTGGGTCCATGCTAGCTCTGTTTTATTCCCTATCCAGCTATTCTTCTAACTTCACAGATTCTGTCACCATGTTGTCTCCCTCTCTTCCCTATATCACTTTTCAGCATCCTTTTATTAGTTGCCTTTTTCCCATTAGAATATAAGCTATTTGAAAGCAGGTACTGTCTTTCTTCTTGCCAGTCTTTGTACCCCCAAAACTTAACACAGTATCTTTCACATAATAAGTGCCTAATAAATACTTGTTGCTTTGTTACTCATTGACTCATACCTTCTTTGCCAAAGTGGAGGCCTATCCACTTAAAAGTTTTCCTTAAGTAAAATCTTCCATATTTGTTGTTGTTATTGTTGCCTTTTGCACGTGTTGATATCTCTTAATCATTTTGAACATTAGATTTTTTGACATGAAATCTTTAGTGTTAAACTTCTTGGTCTTTCATCCTAAGGCTGTATCATTTTCCTTCCAAATTTTTTTGAAGTTTGAGTTCATTAGCAAAGCTCTCAGTTACAGTCACATTTCTTTTTCATGTGACTCCTTCTCACATTTTTTCCTCTTTGAGATTTTTTTTGGTTATGTAACTATGTTATAGTATTTGGACAATTTTTTATTGGTTAATAAAATCTCAGGGTTGGATCTCAAAGGACCTCATAGGACTATGTACTTAAACATTAATGCCTTTCATACTTGCAAATTCGATTTTTCTCAGTAGCTAATACTAACCACTGACTTTCAGGGTGAAGAATTGATTACTTGGCTTAGCATAGACCATATTTTAACTCCAATGTACAAAATTCAGTTTTACTGTTTGAGGCAAGGTACTAACAAAGAAATGATAGCAAAACAAAGTTTGTCTGTATGTTTTACTTATTTGACAATAAATACCTAAGTCTTTCTCAGCAGACAAAACATGGCCCAGATGCTAGAAACTTGCCCCAAATCTTTCATAATGACTCAGTTCTTTTTTCTGAAATGCTCAGATTCAGTGATTTAAAGGGACAGCCTAATGAATTGTACAACTCTTTAATTAGTTGCATAGTTTATGTATATATGATCTACATTTTTGAGTTAAATTTCTCAATTTCTAGTTTTCTTATTTTTTTGGATAGCATGTCCTCTATATATCTTTCACAGCAATTCAGTTAAAATTTTTCTAAACTTTTATGCATAAGAATACTGAATGACAGATGTAAAGACACAAAATTAACACATTCTTGTGTTCTAAGACCTTTCATGTCATTATAGGTATGCAACACATAAGGTGGGTAAATAAATATAAGATGATTAGTAAAGGGAGAGCATGCACAATTGGGGGAAGCCAGCAATTTAAGAGTTAGAGTTAATGAAAGAATACATTATAGACCCAGAGACTGAAGATAGCAGGGGAACAACTAGTATGCCAGTTTAATTGGAACATAGAGTGAATGAAGGAGAGTCATAGGAAATAAGGCTGCAAAGCCTGGTGGTAACCAGGTTGAGTAGTTTATATTTTACCATATTGTCATTAAGAAGCTGCCAGAGATTTTCAAGCATGATAATAGCACAGTCTTATCCATATTTTAAGGTACTTGTATAGAGGTTGGATTGGAGATGGGAGAAAATGGAAGCTGGGAGACAGAGGCAGGACAAATAGAGGCAATGAGGCACTATGTTTATGAGTGGAAGGGAAGTGTTGTCTTCCAGAGATGTTGTGCAGGTAGAATTGCTAAGACTTATCAATTGATTAAATCTAAGTAGTTAGATTTGACTCCAAGGTTGTGAATTTAGGTAATCAGGAAAATGATTATAACTTCAACAAAAATATGGAAGTTGGAAGAAGGTGTAGTTTTATGCAGGAGATGATGAAGTCTGTATTGGACACTTTAGGCTTGTGATGTAGATGGAACTTTGAGGTGGATCTGTCCAGCAGGAGGTTGATGTGATACTGGAGTCTATCAGAGAAGTTAGGGTTGGGTATGTTGATTTGGAACTTATATTTCTGGAGACAATTATTGGACCCGTAGGAAATGATAATCTCACCAAAACAGTATATGGAGATAAAAAAGATAAAAGTTCCAAAATAGTGAGAGATTTGAGGACATTATTATTTTGTTATTGAGTGGCAGTTGAGGTTTGACTACTTGTAAAGGAATCTCTTGATAGATGTATGTCTATTCTATCCTAAAAGCTGTTTTTATTCATTTTCTGAAACTCTTTTGTTTTGCTTTTCATGTAAAGGTAAGAGTAGGAATTGGATTCACTACAAGGGAACAGTTCAAAGAAAATCATAGCTAATGTTATCCCCAGAAGAATCTGCACATTGACTATATTTACTATTATAGTGGGGAAAATACTTCATTTTTATGGGAATCAAATTAGATTATTGACTTCATTCATTTTTTAAGTCTACATTACAGACATAGAACTTTAAGCTACTAAGTAATAACACATACCAGTATGTTTACTTGCACAATAAAGAGAAATTAAATATTTCCTCCTTGGAGAAAAGGTTCAATTTAAGCTTAAAGTAATAATACTTTATTATTTGACTTTCAGACAAAAGCAGAATGAATTTACCGTCATATATTTATTTCACACTTGGCACCATTTTTGCCATATCAATTGAATTTTTTGCCTTTAGAAATTATAGCTTCTAAGTCAACTGATGTGTCATTGTGTGCCCCAGATTGAAGTAAGAAAAACTGAACTTTATACATCTTGCATAAGGGGCTCCTGATCAATATTCTTTTATGATAATATGGTTAATTCATTATGCTAAATCCCATCATAATCATTGGTCTATCATCTTTCAGCCAGTCACTCATTGGTAATTTTTTTTTCTCTGAAATTAACTAGTCCCTGGGAAGCTTAAGCTAAATAGTATTTTCAAGGAATTAGACGATCTACTAACACAGAGTTAGTTATTTCTGAGAATATTTAAGCAAGGAACAGATAATTGTTTCTTAGAGGTGGTAGTTTGAACTAGTAGTTAAAAAAAAAAAAAATTACTGCCTCAATTCAGTCTCAAGATGCATAAGGCCAGTGCTAAAACTTTTAAAATTCATCTGCTGTTGACATGGCAATAGGGATTTTTTGCCATGTGATAGAAGTTTAGTTTTAATGGGTCTAATTCTTCAAGGCATTATGTTGTCCAGGGTGTGAGCAAACTGTAAAACCTGTCTTTTTTTTTTTTTTTTTTTTTAAATTTGTTTCTAATTACAAACTTACTGTGGTAGTTCTCAGCTAACTTTTCTTAGGTCATATTAACATCTGATTAAAGAATGATTACTTCATCTTAAGAGTTTCTTCAGTGTATCTTTTCAGAGATCAGTAACTATTTGAGTGGGGGAAAAGGGATAGACAAATAAAAAGCATAAGTATTACGAAATACTGCCAAGCCATCAATCTTAAGTGAAGATTAAAAATAACTCTGAAATACATAGAACAACAAGGAAAATGTGACTTAATTTATTAACATCTGATTATTTTTTTTTACAACAAAGTAAGAATATATCTTTTGTTTTCTGAAGCGTACCTATGCAGAAGGATTAGTTAACTTAATATTAATAATTTTAATGTTAGATAAGACATCAGTATACAGAATGATTTGTATGTCAAAAATAGTGTTATAGGATTGGAAATATAAGTTGACCTCCCTTTTGGCTTTAGAAACCCATCAAATAGATGCCATTAATAATAACAACTCATCTCAGTATTGGACTTTAAGGTTTACAAAATGTTTTACCATTATGCCATTTGAATATTACATCTACTCCTTGATATAGTTATTAGAGCTAATTTTTTGTGCAAGAAACTGATTCTTAGAGGGGTTAAGTGATTTGTCTAGGGCTACATGCTAGTAAATATCTGAAATGGTTTTATGAATTCACTTGAGCCATTACTGTTGTTAATGATTAAAACTGAAGAATAATCCCTTCTTTCCAAAATAATTAAACATAAATCACTTTAGTATATCGAAATATTTATGCTCATTTAAAAATGAATATTTTAAAAATACAAGCTAATAATAAACCTGTTTAAGAAATATGTTTTTTATACTTTAAAACTTTGCTTTTTACTGCTAACTGTATTCAGGAATACAAAGTAGAAACTTTTCTCTTAAACTAATTTATTATTGAAGAAAATGTCAGAAGCAGCAAAATTAAATTTTGGCTGACTTTAATTCTTCAGGTGTATTTATTTATTGGTAAATTTGAGTGAACACATTAGTATTGTTAAGAATTAGCAAATAGGGATGACTTCCTATTTTGTGGCTTCAGTGTGAAGCTGCTGGGCATGGATAGGAATAGAAATAGCAAAACTAATCAGAGCTTGGTAGAGGTTTTTAATTTGCATCTGGGTTTGCTAATGTGTCTTCATGAACAAATATTACCTATAGATAAAAATTGCAGTAGTAGGTAAAAACGATCATTATACCATAGCCTTTCCAACTTTCTATAGATCATACAGGATAATTATTTCCTGTACTATTCATCTGAAGTATGAAAGCAAGACCTAGTTAGATGTATTTCATCTGTTAGAGGTGCACAAAGAGACTAGATTTGGTACATTGTCATGAAAAATATTTTATTCATGGGATAGCTTTTTGGACAATTGTATTCTGTGCTGTATTACAATGGCACAATAAATTGCTGAATATACTGTCTGCTGAATATGACTTCACCATGAAAAATTTGATGCATTGGCGTAGGAAAGGTTGGAATATATCAACCTTTTCTGACAAGGGACTTTGAATTTTGACCTAATACAGATGACCTTTGTGTGTAATAAAAGTGAGCTTAATCTTCAGGTCAAGGTGGAGGTGAATGGCAGGGCAGTGAACTGAAGCTTGTGCTAAATATGGTGCATAATAGGTACCTACCTATTGGTTAAACTGAAGGCCAGCAGAGTTTTTGTTTTTGTTTTTGTTTTGTTTTGTTTTTAAAATAGCATTTCCAGATGCTTATTTGCAGGAAGTTATTCCATTCTTTAAAAGCATCTTGTTTCTTCAAAGCAAAAGGAATCATACTCTGGATAGCTTATTAGTTGTGCTGGGTAGATCCATTTTATAGTTTAATATTTTTAAGCCATTGCATATATGCATATATAGGTATATTTCTATTCCATAGATGAATTGAAGTTAAACTTATTTTTAAAAATTGTCTTGTGGTCTATAGCAAAGGTTTGATATGCCTCACCTTGGAGGAAAAATAATGGCCTTTGGGGTTTTCTTTTTAGATTCATTCCATTGGCTAGTTAGACTATTATCTTTCAACTTTTTAAGTGACCTGTCCCTTTATAGAAAGAAGTAGAATGAACTACCTTTCCCCCGCCCCACTATCTTTTTTTTGTGTCACAGATTGCTTTTGGTAATATGAATCCTATAGACTCCTTACCAAATCAGTTTTTTAAGTGTATAAAATGAAATGCATAGTATTACAAAGGAAACTAATTATATGGAAATGCAGTTACCAAAATATTTCTAAGAAAACTACTTGGGAGAACGCAAATAAGAAAGCCCTGTGATGGCATGTTTCATAAAGCTTAAGAATACATAGATTGCATATTCTTTGGAAAGTTCCTAGTTCTACGTCCAGTTTGAGCCAAGTTCTGTAATCTACAATGTATTTAGAATAAGATATTTTAAAACATCAAATGGTTCTTAATATGAAATAATTAGAAAGTTTTAATTATAAATTATTCTTTTATTAGCTATTCTCTGAAGGATTCTTCTTTTTCCCTTTTTACCATGTTAGTGGTATATGACCTGAACATTTATTGAATACTCAGACTTGAGTAATGGCTTTTTTTCTTTAAAAAAAAAGTTTCAGAGACCCTAATGGAAAGAACTTCCACTCCTTTAATAGAGCCTGCAAAATATATTCTCCAGGACTGATCAGCTCTGAAGGCTCTAGAGGTTTGATGATTGGAATGGCAGGAAATCACGCTTTCAGGACATAACGAATTGACTAGGCCATCCATCATTTGTTAGCATGCGCTGAAACGCTGGGTTTGTGTGCAGAGGCCTGTGATTTAGTAAATACTTGGGAGATGAATAGAGCTTACACACAAGGGAAGATATTGCTGTCCTTCAGCAGCCGTAGACACAGACTCCTGCTGAGAAGGCCATCTGACGGCAGATCATCAGTAACTGGCCTGTCACAGTCAGCGGTGCCCACCGACCATCTCCAGTATATTAAATGCATTTTTAATATCTGCTTCAGTAGATTTAATGAAGAAAATTTAGTTTCCATACTCCAAGCTCTGTTTCTTCAAGTGTTTTAAAGCATATACTCTAGGCTATATATGAAAGAGGGCTTAAGAGTATACAGCAGTTAAAAGAGTTGATTGGAAAAAGAAGTTTAAAAAAATAATGTGTAAACAGAAATTGCCATTAGCCGAATAGATGTATCAGTAAAGTGAAACAAGGATTTAAAAAAAATTAATAACATATTGCTCATCCCCAAACTCCTTTGCAATTCTTCATTAGTTTAACCTGCTGGGGCGAGCTTTGCTGTTTGTAAGAAGGAACATTGTAAGAAGGGAAAAAGAGATAGTTTTGATTTCAAAGTACCAAGGTGGTTCTTAGGATCTTTTGATGAGGAGGTAGATCAAAGAAAGAATTATAAAAATTTTCCTAAATTTTGAATATATATTTTTTCTTATTTATGCTCAGTATAATTCTGTTTTACATTTTGTGAAACAATTTTGAACTATGTTTAATGTATATGGAAGGGGATTCCAAATGAGGGAGAACCTGATTTAAATCAGTTATCCCTCCTATCTACAGAGGTGGTAATTTTCTTCTTTTTAATTAAATATTTTTTGAAATTGATACTTCTATGTTTAATCAAACTTTGCTGATTTGTCCCTTTTAATAAGTTTCAGTGCTGACATTATTTACCAGAATAGATAGAGTTGCAAGCATGCACTTTAAAGGTTTTCCCTTCTTGCTTCAAGGAAAAAAAATCTCTATAATATGCTTTTGTGTTCACAGGAGAAGAAGAATCTACAGAATAGGACCTATAAATTTGATTCCCGTGTGTGTCAAAACAGTAATGTATTAAATGCATATTATTATAAAAATTTAAGACATGTCTTAAACACACTTACATTTTTATAACACATGGCAATATTAAATAATACATTTCCTTGTTAGCATCTGTTTGCCGTCATTGTTGGCAAGGCTTATGATTTATTGCTTAAATTAATGACCAAGACCATTTTGGACCTGATATATGCCCTTAAGCTTATTACATCACTAAATAAAATAAAATCTAGGCACTTGTGACAGAGTCATTTTTGTAATTGTTTATTCCTTTAAGTGGCCTATTCAGTGATTCACTGAAAGGTTCATAATGATTGGTTTGCAACCAGAAAATAATCTCAGAAAGGTAAAATGTAGTTCTTGTTTAAGAATTGGGGGTTTGAGAGGGTGTTGAGTTTCAATAGAAATTTGTAACATTCTAACTCTTCCTTACCCCTTCCCCTGCCATATCCATGTTGGGTATCTTTGATAGAACTTTTGCACCTGCAATCTTAGTTCTTTGTGCCTGTTTTTGTTAATAGGATTTTAGGAGGGACTACTAAGTTTTAGGGTTGGGCCACATCTGTCTAAAAATCCCATGACTCTTGGTAGAGTGATTTAGCCCTGACAATCTTTGTGAGATGGTTCCTTCACAAAACTGGTTAGTGTTTGATTAACTGACATTTTCATAAACAAAGCATGTTTCTTTTTTTTCCCTCTAGTTTGGAGTTGTATATTCTTTTTGTGGTGAACTTGGATAACTTCATGGAGTAGGGACCAGTACTTGTTCATTCCTTCTCTCTATTAGTGTCACTGTACTATGGTGTGGCTCTAACCATCCTTATACTAACCTGCTATTCATCTAAAAGTGACAATTTCATCAGAATGTATCTCTGAAATATGGTTTCTGGGTTTTTGTTTTTCCAGTCAGGAGTCCCATTGATGACTTAGGTCTTCTAGTATTTGACAGTAAGGTCAAGAGTTTGAAGAGATTAAATTGTGCTTTTTGGACTACAGTGCTTGTACACTTTCACCTAAAACCATATGGAGCATCTCTAGTGACATCCAAACATATTACTTGTGGGAAGATTATTATTATTTTGTAGACCATGGGGTAATTTCCTTGTCAACTATCACTAACACAGAGAGACAAGACCTGATCCCTAAGAATAATCATTTCTTTATTAATGTTCTTTATCCTCTTTTCATCCCAGGTGTTGTACCTATTAATCAAATCATTCATAGGAATATTAAATCTTTATCTCAAAACCCCTTAAAATTAAAAAAAAATGGAGAATAGGAATAGCTCAGAAATATTGGTATTTTAATAAGACCTTATAAATAGTTTTTAGAAGACATTAGACCCACAGAAATTATTTATTCCAAGAAAATTATACATTGGTTCTGGCTATTGATACTATTATCATCCTCTGTCTCTTCTTACTTTCTCTTATCCTTCTTTGTCTATCTTTCTGTTTGTCTCTTTTTGGGAAGACTACAAATGTCTGCCTGTAAGAAAGGATACTACATTTCACATCAATATTTCAACCAAAAAGGTGACTAGAAAAGCAAGGGTCCTTGTCCCTTTGTAGACCCATTCAATTTCAAGTTGTAAATGTTGGATTTACCTATCCAGCACATATTTCTGAGGCTCAGTGATGTGACTTTTCTCCTTTTTAAATTTTTTGAGGACAGAGACTATGTTCTTTACTGTGATCCTGGCCAATATTGGTTCAGAGATGTGACTTCCTCAGTTAAGGAAATTACTTCAGGAGAAATTCCCTTCATTCAAGTGAACAACTTATGGGTAACCTGGTGAAGTGGCTTGCCACTGGTCATATATAGTATCAAGAGGGACTTGACTGCAAATCTTTGTTTTGAAGGCTAGCCCTCTTGTCCACCATGCCATGCTAATTCTCACTTTACTTTTTAATAGATTTTCCTTTGGTCTTTAGTAGTCTGAAGAGTTAATTCTCGTTCCAAAGGTGAGTAGATTATTCCCTTTTCTTTGTAGGACCCAGGCCATTTTTCTTTTCTCTTGGGTCAGAGTATTTGTTTTAGGGCCTATTTAAAAATATTAAAATATTCAGTAGGGAGCTAAGTGCTTAGTGTGGTATTCTCCTTAATACTCAATGAAACTAAAATACCACACAGACAGGGAATCATTTGTTATATTTTACTATATGAAGCAATAGCTGGGTAAACCTTAACCTTGTAATTTTGCAACTTCCACTTTATCATGTAGCTGTAAAAGGTAATCAAAATAAATCACAGGAGATGAAGAAATATTTCCCAGTGCATTCTGTGTGCTTTCAGAAGTGGTGCTTGATCCATGAAATTTTAGTAAGCATATTAAATAATACAATATGATATGCAATGTGTCAGATCTGATAAATTATTTTGTATAGGACATTTATACAACATATGCTGAGCTGTTATGTGAACAGCTTAATGACTATAAATTATGTTAATCTTTCTTGCCATATTTATTTTTTTTTTACTAAAAAAAATATAGTGTTTGCCTTTATCCATTTTTTTTGGGGGGGGAGGCAGGGGAATGAAGCAAGGAAAGCTAATGAAAAGATCTAAGAAAGGTGTAGGTCACCCCTGAGATACTATGACAGTGATCCAGGGTTCCTCAGCTGTGCAATGTACATAACACAGATGTTGGAGAGTCATCTGTCAGCTATGCCTCTCCCATGGAGTTAAAGTTATAGGAGGAAAAGCATTTGACACAGTGCTGTCACTGTTCCATTTTCACAATAGAAGAGCATGCAAATATTGAACCTCCTGCTTAGCAGTAGTGCCCTGTCTAATGTCTGTGCTGGTTAGAATAAAAAATCATGGGTGCATCACGGGCTCAGAGATCTGACAAAGGTCATGCTATGTTGGGCATTTGAAATGGAAATTGTCTGGACTTAGATTTTATAAAGCTCCCACTGTTGTGTGTGGGGGGAATTTCAGCAGGGTTTTGTCCCTGGAGAGGCCTCTTAGGCCCTTTTCTGTCCTATGAATGAATTTAGATGTGAGGGTTACTCCTGCCTTAAAACTGTTAAGTTCATTTTGCATACATCCCCAGAGAGAAAAACTGGCAGATGCTTTTGTCTTGGAAGTGTTTAAAAGAAAACTGCAGAGCAGGAACAAGAGAGAGAAGGGGCCCTGTGTGGAGTCCCAGAACATTTTGGAAATGGCCAATATGCAGTTTTCATCAGTATGAAGGCGGGGCGCAATATGGTGCCTGGAGCTCTCAAGGGAAT
The DNA here is from genome assembly GCF_048593235.1 of Sminthopsis crassicaudata. Classification (NCBI taxonomy): domain Eukaryota; kingdom Metazoa; phylum Chordata; class Mammalia; order Dasyuromorphia; family Dasyuridae; genus Sminthopsis; species Sminthopsis crassicaudata. The sequence continues at coordinate 114,986,810 of NC_133618.1, forward strand.
ATGAATGTTGATTAAGCATACTCCCAGGCTTTGAAATTCTGAAAGCAGTGTCAGAATAATGGATGTTGAGCAAATGTCAAGCATTTGTTAATTTCTCTGTTATTTGGAGTTTATCTACCATGATCAATCAAATAAACTAGTGCTTCTCTCTTGTGGCATGTGTCATTGATATGGTGATTAGGTGGCTAGAGAGACCTTCTGCTTTTTTCCAGGTAACAGATTATAAACGAATAGAAGCCTCTTTCCAGTTAAAGGTTTGTTTATAGCTTGGTTTAGTGGAGACTGTTACATTAACTGGGTACTTTGAGAATGATATGAAAATTTGAGCCTAGATGTGCCAAAGGCATTTAGAGTGGTGCTATTCCTACCACCAGACTTAAAGTGAGGACCAAGGTTGTCCATACTCAATCTAGCTTTTAGTGGTTTACATTAGTTGTAAAGCTGGGGAAATAGAGTTCTGATCCAGGATTAATTTTGACATCTTAATACTTGGCATCAAAATTGAATTTGTCTTTTTTTGTTTTTTTTTTCCAATTTTTAATATTTAGTTTTAATTTGGTTATTGATGTTGGTGTTGAGAGATAGAAAATAGATAATGAAATACTTGTTTTATAACTTATGCTTTTTCTGAATGGTCCAGTATTCTTTTATTTCATGTATTTATGTGTGTTTGTTCATCCTGATCCTAACATTTTAATGATTAAAGGGCTTTGGGGGTACATTTTCTTCTTTGAAAATGATTGTAAAGCATGGACAGTAAGAGGCTAATGACCATCCTCTTTTAAAATGTGAAGGACTACATTGTCATTTTGATTGTAACTTGATGGGATTGATCATATCTAGGATACTATATTTATATAGATTCATTGATTTAAATCTACACAGGCCCTTAACACTCATTTACACACCAAAGAGGTGACATTCTACATATGTGTTGGTTCCCCATTAGAATATAAGCTTCTTCAGGTTACGGACTGACTATTTTTTTTTTTTTTTTTTTGTCTTTGTATCCCCAGGATATGACACAGTGCTTGGCACAAAGCTGGCACTTAGATATTGCTTACTGACTGATGTGTTCCTAAGGTGACACAAGTTAATAAATAAATGAGGCAAGATTGAATTCCAAATTCTGTATCCTTTCCACTGTACCACTGCCTATATAATATCCTTTTTAAGAATACTATAGCTATCTCTAAACATAAAGGTGTTTCAGTTATCACGATTAATAATTTGGATCTATAATTGCTTAAATCTGAATCTTTTTGTTCTGTTTTCCCCTTTTTTCATCCTTTATCTCGTGAACTAAATTGAATGTTTATATCAGGAGTTTCTAGAAGTGTGTTGCCCTGACTCAGAAGTCAGAAAACCAAGGTTCCAGACCTGGCTCTGCTATTTCCTAATTAGATGTTCATGGGGAAGAGTCATTCTTCTTATCCAAACCTCAATTTCCTCATCTGGGAAATGGGGAAAAAAAACAACAACATTAATTTCACTGTCTTCTTCATGAAAATGCTTTGAAAAATCATAAATATACTCTAACCATATATACCATAGTAATGATTGCTATTTAATGTTTTAATGTTTGCAAAGTCCTTTAATATATCTTGTTGTAGTCTCACAACATCCTAATGATATTAGTCCTTTAGATATTATTATCTAAACTTTTTTAGGTAGAAAAAGCAAACAAAACCAAATAAACTGAGGCCCAGGAAATTTACATGATTTGCCTTTTGCAAATTGGCACATTATGTGTAATTTATAATCTTAGAGAGTTGACCAGAACACAGAAGGATTTAATGATTTGCTGGGGATTACATAGCTACTATGTATCAGGGATGAGACTAAAACTCAGGTCTTCCAGGTCCAAAGCAAGTCCTCTAGCTCTCAGTCATGCTTCCTCTTTTCCACTATGCTAAGGAATACTGCCATTCACCCTACACTAATCATTCCTCCCTCCCAAAAAAAAATTCTCAGGAAATGAACAAATACATTAATAAAATAGACTGAATTGGCGAGGATCAAGTTGGCCCATTCTTGGGTAATAAAGGAAGGGGAGTGGGAATATGTTTCACCGTATTTGACAGTGATATAAAGCTGCTGAAGTTGTAATCCTGTTAGGACAGTAAGAGAGATGTGTAATAATAGAAAGGAAGAGTAAGTAGGCACCAATGGTGTGGTCACCACAACCACATCCACATTTCTCTTTGCCAGGTAATTGTCAATGGAGGGGAGGATTTCCTAGTTCAGGAAAGGGTGATCAGTAAGCATTTATAAACTTACTGTGTGCCAGGTGCTGGGACTAAAATGTAATAATAATAATAACAATAACAAAGCACTTTTAAATTTATAAAGTAGTTTATGTTGACTCAATTCTCATGGCAACTTTACAGGTATTTTACAGATTTACTATTATTTTATAGATGAGAAAACTGAGATTTGGAGAGGTTAAGATTTGCCCAGGGTAAAAAAGTTGGCTTCTGAGGAAGGATTTAAGAAAAATGAGTCAGAAAGACAAAGGTTATGGTTAGGATTTTTTTTTTTTAATTTTAAATAAAAAACACATGCTGTATGCCAGGTACTGTGCTAAGCATTAAGAATACAGAGTCAAAAAATAAAATAGTGCCTTAAAGGAACATACATGTTCCTAGAATATATAGCCATAGCACATGAGAGTAGAAATTGTTAAACTCACATGTATAGTGGTTGAAAATTACTGAATAGGTATGGAAACAGAACAGTATATAACTGTGATATACATACATACATACATATATATATATATACATATATATATATATATATATATATATATATATATATATATATATATATTTTTTTTTTTTTTTTTAAATACACTAAACCATTTGTACTCATTACAAAAGTTTCCTAGGATTCCAAGTGATTATAACTGATATTTTCTTGGTTATGTGTGGGATTTCCCTGCCTTTCTTTACTCTCTCATTACCTGAACATTGTAAATGTACTCGTCAGCTTTTATTACCTACCTATCCTTTGCTAGGTCTTGGTGGGGGAAAAAAAAAAAAAAAAAAGGTTTAAAAAAATGGCTCTTGCACTTATCTGTGCATGCATGCAAATCCTTAATGAAATACCATCCCCATAAAAGGTATAAGTAATTGCACAGGAGAGTGGTTCTTACTCTGACAGTGTGGGAAACTTCTATTGCAACAGAGAATGAGTCTTAAGGTGTTGCCTACAGCAAATAGAGGTTCAGTGATTTGCCCAGAATTTATCAAGTTGAGTGCTGCCCCTTTCAAAGCATTCTCCAATCTTAGGATGTTATACCTTACTCTATGAGAATAAATCACTTTTATTAGCGATAGTGTTGTCTCATCTTTAAAACAAATATTATCATCAATAATACTAATAATCATATAATAATCTTAGATCATCCTCTCAGGCTTTATTGACATTTTCTTACTGTATCATATTTTCCTTTTTTCCCCTTCATTCTTTTTCTTTTCTCTTATAAAATTCCTTTTTTAAAAAAAATGAAATGAATGCATGCCTTTGTGAACAGGGAACTTTACTGGATTCATTCTTTCATTTTTTTTTTTTTGATTAATCAATAGTATATTGTTTTCCAAATACAAGTGAAGATGGTTTTCAACATTCATTTTTATAAGATATAATGTTCTAAATTTTTCTCCAATTTGATATAGGTTAAATACATGCAGTTCTTTTAAACATATTTGCATATTCATCATGTCAATGCAAGAAAAATAAGACCAAAACAGGAAAAAAAACATGAGAAAGAAAAAAATTAAAAAGTGAGAATACTATGCTTTGATCCACATTCAGTTTTCGTACTCCTCTCTCTGGATACGGATAGCATTTTCCATCCCAAGAGCATTGGAATTGCCTTGAATCACCCTGTTGTGATTCATTCTTTAAGAAGAGAAGAAGTAGCATAGTAGCGTAAAATACAAATGGTATTAAAATTATAATCATCTTCATAGTATTTTTTTAATCTTGCAATTTTGTACTTCTTTCTCTACCAAACCTCTTTACAACTTTGGCTACCAAAAAGCAAAAGATAAGTTTGGATTTCATCACAGACTTTTTTCCATTTACCATTTGTCAGTGGCTTTGATGAACAGTGAAATTATTTAAAGCCAGACAAAGGAAGAAAAACAAGGGGCAAATATTTTTTAAACTGTAGCCAGTCCATGAAGTGATTTCACCTGAAAATACTCCTCAATTTCTTATATGTTCATTTTACTTTGGGAACAGTTGGCTAAAGTTTGGGAACCTTTTCCGTAAATTGGCCCTACATTGATTTTCTCATACATTCTTATATCTTCATCAGTTTGGAGTTTGTAATAGGGTATAATTGGTCCTATGCAATTATTATTTCCACTTTTGGCAAGGACAGTTTATATTTCAATGAGATCAAAGATTACATATGTGTAGTCTTCTCTTGTTATTTGCATATATTTTAAAGATTTCAGGAATAAAGAAATATACTTTTTTTTAGAATCCTAAGTAACAAAAGACATGACATGTCATCCTCTTTTACAGATATACATACATACAAACACACATATACACATTCTAAATAAAGGTTGAGATGGTATTAAAATGAGGGTTGGGGACCTTTTCTTTTCTTTACTATACTTTGGCATGAAAACAGATACAAGATCATATGATTTAGAGCATGAAGAGACCTTATGAGTCATTTAATTTAAGAAGACCTTCCTGTTAAAGATAAGGAAGTTAACATTCAGAGAGGTGAGTAACTATGACTAAGGCTACTAGATTCAAACCAGTCAACTCTTAAAGTTGAAATCCAGTGCTCATTTCATCATCATGTTAGTTTTTAAAATGTCATAGGGTTAGGACAGAAAGTTTGAAATAATTCCTATTTATCTACCTATATATACTACCTCTCCTGAAAAATGTAATATTTTTGAGGAGGGGGAGTGAGCAAGCATGCATATGGTATCTACTATGTGTCAGGAACTATGTAAAATCTTTGCAGATATTGTGGATATTATCTCATTTACCAATATTACTTCCTTAAAGTCAGGGACTTTGTTTTTCATTATGTGGGAGAGTGTCTTGCACATAGTGGGTATTTAATTGATGCTTTGTTTAACTAAAAACCACTTATCCTTAACTTATGTTAGCCAAGAAATGAAAGTTTTTGTTTTAGTGGTTTACTAATGTTTATATCCCAAAGTAAGGTCTTTAAGCAGAAGAATTAAGTGAAATGTTATCACATGTCTGATAACTGCAGCTAAATCGTAAGCAGAGGCAACAAAATGTGTTTTTGTAAATATGACAGTTTCTTGTAGCAAGCATTGCTAAAACATTGACGATATTTAGGGTTCTCACAACTTGTAATGGGGTAATCTGAAACTTGGGCAGCTCTCCTTGTGCTTCACTGATCAATTCCACCCTGAAGAAAATAGTTATACATCCCTACATGCACTTGACACATGCAAATGCTAAATACAGTAGCAGCATGAGGCCTCTGTCATTAACAGTAATTTATGTAATGAAAGCCACCTGGCTGTTTTTATAATTAATTGCTTGTAAATAATAAATTTAAATGTAATTTATAGTTTTCTAAATTTGATTACTATCTAGTCCCAACAGCAAACTTAAAAAAAAAAAATTGGCACTTTCAATAATTTTATTTGAATGATATATTTAAAAGTGCATTTGGCGAGGTAAATAACAACTAAGGATATTTTTGGAGGTAGATGATACAAATAAAAAATGTAATCAAGTCCCTACTGTTTCTGTTTAGAATAGGAATTTAGAAGTAGTCTCAATTACTTAAGCACTATGCCTTCTATTTAAGTGGATTTTTTAAGGGGGTTGTATCTAATATTTCACATTCATATACACATGTAATTGAATAACGTTAACTAATTGGTAAAGAATGAAACTCTATTTTTTGGGGGGGAAAATCATGCTGGTATCATTCCATTGAAGAGAACAAAATGCAAAGTCCCAACTGTCCTAAAAGAAATCGATCCTCTCCAGTACTAATCAGAGATTTTGTCCAATGGACTTGCCTAGTACAATAATACAATTAACATAAGATTCAATGTATTTTTGTTTGTGCATATGGCCACATACATCAACTGCCAAGGGATTCTTTTGTCCGACTAACTGGAGTATTACAGTCGTTCATACGACAAAGAGAGACAGAGAGAGAAAGATAGAAAGAGAGAGTGGGAGGGAAAGAAGGGAGGGAGAGAGAGAGTTTTAAAGTATGTGTTGTGTGTGTTCTATATTTTTTTTTTAACTTAAAAAAATATAGTGAATGGCAGTGAAATGTTTTAGACCTTATTTGGCATTATTAAATGTTTCCCAATTTCATGTTCCCTAATAATTTATCTAATAAAGGTTTTATATACCCTTTGGAAACATATACATTATAGATTAATAGTGACTTTCACCTCAACAAAATTCATATTAGCTTGGTACAGCAGAGAGACCCCTGGGACTTCAAATCAAAAGACTCAGGTTTAAAATAGTCTCTAATATTAGTGTAACTCTGGTTAAGTTTCATTTCTCTCAGCTTTGCATTCCTTATCTGTAAATAGGGATGATGCTTATTCTACTGACCTCACAAGGTTATTATTAGGAAAATTGCAGTATACTTGTAAATGTTTAGCACCACCTCTCTGGGAGTTAAAACATGCACAGAAGAAAGACTTTTAAAAAAAAGTTTAATTTATATTATTTATATTTTCTTCATCATTTTCATACGTCAAGACAATTAACAAAATAATAAATCAAGCCCTGATTGACAATTGCCAGTTTCTAAATTGTAAATGCTCACATTAAAAATTCAACTACCAGTTATTACAAAGCTAGCTTGTGCTAGCTTCAGCACACCCCTGGGAAAACTCCTTATAAATGGAAACTAAATGTTTATTTGTTATTGTCCTTTTTAAAAAAAGTATGTCTAAAATTATTTTTCAAAAGGCTAAATGTTTAGAAGGTAAATTGTTTTGATTTTGAGTCTCAAAAAACCCAATTTAGGTCAAATGACTAAAAGCATTTCTTTAATCAGGTTATGTTGACATTTATAGATTGTAGACACTTGCTATTCTTTTTTTTGGGGGGAGAATAAGAAGAGGATGTATTTCAGTAATGCATTTTTAATATATTTTTAACAAAGTCCTTGTAAGATGCTTAAATAGTTCATGAGAAACTACAATTCTATCAAGTGGCAACTTTGCCTGTTGACTGGCGTATGAGATCAGGAAGTTGAGTAGATAAGGTGTCTTTTTTATCTGTGTATTTCTGCAGAGCTTATTGCTGTAGAAGCCAGGGAGGGTGTGATTCCCATCCATCACCTCAATAGCCGCCATCTAGACTAGATTCATCATTTGGTTTCTGAAGTCTCATAATCCTCAGGGGCTTAGGATGTTGTTTTCTGCCTCCTTTTACATCACTGAAGAAAGAAACTATGCAACAGGTGCAGTAGTGTGCTAATTGTAGGATACCCTCATTCTGATCAGAGGGGACAGTGACACCCAGTTTAGTATCTTTAAAGAGCTATGTGACCTTCTGAAGTCCCAAATTGAAAATTGCTAACAATTGCAATAGACTAATTATTATAACTCTTCAGGAGTTGTAAAGTGTTTTAAGTTTTACCAAACCTCTCGAAGTTCAGTGAAAGGTTTGAAGACAATAATATATCACAGATACACTCCCTTTTCAAAGGCTCCAACTGTGATAACATTTGATTGTAGAAGTGGGAATTTGACCCATAGCTTATCACTGCCTCATTAACATGCTTTGGAGACCAGAGTTTGTACTTGACAGGCATGTTGTTATCTTACCCTATTTCCCAGTATTCCATTCACCTCTTGCTCTCTGCTGATGGGAAGTCACTGCTGATAACCTTGATGTTGTGTTGGATTTTTTTTTCCAAAAGTATTTTGTAGAGGCTAGTGTTAAAGTCTTTTCTAATTACTGTAGTTGTAGTATGTATTGTATCTATTATATCCATACTTCATTCTAAAGCACAAGACTATAGAAATTCTTCAGATTTATTCTCATGATTACATACCTTTTTCATGAAAAGAAAGAATTTTAATATGAATATGTAGAAACCATGATTTTTTTCCCCTACTGCATTTCTGTTATTAGTTTGTGAAGTATGAACAAGTAAAGAAAATGAGATTTTGTTTTGTTTTGTTTTTTTGGTTTATTTGTTTGTTTTTACAGAAATTGAGCCTGAAATCAGGGTAAACATGTTGGGAACAGTATGCTTTTCAGAGGGTGGGAGAATTATTAGATTTGTGGAGGACCTTGGATGGTAAGCCTTTGAGTTACACACTTAATCAAAATCGCTTTTTATAATCTGAATGAAGCACCCAGTATAATTTAAAATAACAAAGTGTAAAAGTAAAACTATTCTTGGGCAATTTGATTTTTCTAAGAATTTTTTGCTTTGCCTTTTGATGATGCCTATTTAATCAAACAGATGAGTAAAGAAGCATGCCCAAATTTTATTTTTTATGTTTTGTTTTGTTTTGTTTTGTTTTAGATTTCCTGTTAGTAAAAATCGCTATTGAGTTAACCTCTGAGGTTTTTATAGTGCATGAACTCCCAAAGGGAATAATCACACAGCTCAGCGATGTTCTTGTCAGTTGACAACTACCAGTGAACCCCTTATGTTCAATCAGGTTATTGTTCAATCAGGTGGTGGTTAATTTACAGTAAGAGAGGTTGCCACCTGTCCTAGGATTGACCTAAGCAGATTGGAGATCACAGACCTGTGAGTATGGAAGTCACAGATGCTTTCTTAACTAATGCTGCCATTTTGTTGGAGGTTTGTGAGCTAATCAGTGACAATAGTGTGGTAATAGTAGTGGTTGCCATGGTGGCCGAATCCCCTCTGTGGAACAGAGTATCCAGCCCCCTAATCTGTAAATCTTTGGCCATCTAGACTTGGTGACTTTTCAGAATGACATCTGGTGTACACAGATACATTGTAAGCTCCTTGAGAGCAGGGATCATTTCATTTTTGTATTGGCCTTTTAAAGGTACCTTTTAAAGTGTCCACAAAAGACACTTAATAAATTCTTGTTGATTGATTAAAAGTGAGAAGAAACTGGAAGACTTTATGCTCCTTTTGCTTTTACTATCCTAAACAGATTGTTAGATAGGAAGCAAGTAGCAATCCTGAGGAGAGATGAATTGTGTATTTCCTAAAAATCCTGATGACACATTTTTATGTTATTTAAAAATTGAATTTTGTCTATTAGTGTCAATACATGATGTATGTTACATTTAACATTCTCTAAGTTTGCCCATGTAGAATGAATTACTATAATTACTGCAACATGATACAAGGTCATTCGAATCTAGATTTAGGGAGAGATGAGTTCTTCTTAGCAGCCTGTGGGGCACAGGGCCAGCTTTCCTGGGCTGTTCCTTAGAAAAGGCATAGGTATTTATCACAGCCTGGAGTGATAGAACCAACACAGGAATATCTGTAACCCTCCCACAAGAAAGGGACATTTCCATGGTGAAGTCCTCTTCTGGGAAACAAACAGTTTTTGGTAATAACCCTATATGAGATGTTTGCAGTCAGAAAATGTTAAATTTAACCAAGGTTGGTTGGCAGTTGTTGTTGTTTTTTTTATAATATAGTTGTTAAACGATCTCTTGAGTGTCATTTAAAAGGGTAAACATGTTTTAATGTTTTTCTTCACTTATGCTTTCAAAAATGCATGCATATGAAAATATATCCTAAGCACATAATCTAAGTTTCATGGAGATTGAATATGAAGTATGCCGGCAAAATACTAAGAATAAAACTTGTGAAAAATCAGTAAAAATATGATCTAAGGTTATTTTTCACAGTATCATTTAAAAATACTCAAAATACAGTGAAGTTACCTGAAAGATGATTTTCAAAAGTTGAAATAGAATTAATGGGATGCAGTTTATGGACCATATCTATGGGATTTATTTCTGAAAGTGAGAGTAAACATTTGGAGAGGTGACAGCCTCAGAGATTCCAGAGGGCTTGGAGGTTGTACTTGACAAAATGTAGAGAAAAAATGTGGAGGAAAAAAAAAATAGAGAGGCAGAACAACTTTACCCTCCTCTCTCCAGAACAACTTTACGTTCCTCTTAATTCTATGATCCTCAGCAAGTCCTTTAAGCCATGGGTACCCTCAGACCTCTGAAAATGTAGATTTATGCTCTCTCTCTCTCTCTCTCTCTTACACACACACACACACACACACACACACACACACACACACACACACACAAACACACACTCCTCTAGATATGCACATATTTTATACATATTAATATGTATATTAGTTAATATATATTTTTCTGTCTCTTCCTCTTCTCTCTCCCTCGTTCTGTTCCCATCTCTCTTTTTTCTTTTCTATCTGTCTCTCTCTTCCTCTCTCTTTCTTCCTCTTGCTATCTTCTCTGACTCTCCTTCCCCCTTTTTTCTTTCTCCATCTTTTCCTTTCTCTCTCTCCTCTCTCTCCCTTCTCCCTTTCTCTCTTTTTTGTTTCTCTACTTCCAATTCTCTCTCTTATTCCATCTCTTTCTTCTGTGTGTGGTGTGTGTGTGTGTGTGTGTGTGTGTGTGTGTGTGTGTGTGTGTCTTTCACTGTTTCTCTACACTCACACAGACTCAGTTGAAATTTGACCTATTGTAAATCCATGAAAGAATGAGTTCTATGATTTTTATAAGAGGCTTTAATATTGGGGAGGGGAATATTACATCTCAGGAGCATAATTGTTAAGTCTTTGTATCTACCTGAAAAATATAGTTTAGGAGATGTATAAGATTGCTGACCTCCTGACAGATTAATCTCAGCCACACTCTTCCTTCAGTGTTCTCTGTGTAGAAGAGCTTGGGTGTATCATCAGCTTGGTCCAAAATAGAAAATTTCTCCAAGGACACTTGTACAAAAAATACTAATATGAGACACTGAGGAAGAAATGTCTAGAAACATCAGAGCTTCAAAGCTGCACTGCTGTGTTGTTAGATGCTACCTGATTCTCTCTCTCTTTTTTTTCTTAAAGGACAACAACTCTTTCCTAGTTAGTATAATGTATCAACTTAAAAAAAAAAAAAAAACAACAAACAACACGCATCAAGAAGGCTTTGCTTCTCTTAGCAGATAGCCCATTCTATGGGGGAGAGGGGTTGGTATGTTCCTTAGAGCTCTTAGTAATTGTCAATTCTCCTGTCCCTACACCTTAATTGCACTGCCTTCCCAGTTGTGCTAACTATAGTATCTTTCTACATGACCACTTAATTTCTTTATCTGAGATTTCCTGATAGTGACATAAGTTTTCAAGTAATAATAACTAAATGCTATTTGAGAATACTAAAAGAATGTAATTTATAAAGTAATTATAATTCTTAAATATAGCTGGGAAATGATAACCAAGATCCTATGCCTTGCCAGCTGTGTAAAATCGCCAGTCACTTTATGAAAAAGAGCACTTAAATAAAGCAAAAGAAATAAGAAAACAAGGTTCAACTTAGATAGTATTCTTTTATGAAAACCAAAATAGAGCTCATCTATTCAGAAGTTCCCTGTAGCTATGCAGATCCCAATTCAAACATGCCTTCCTATTCTGTATTTTTTTTTAATAAAAATTCTTTTATAAAATTACCACTAGAGATCTACTTAAATTATTGTAAGGCTTCTGAGTTATTATTTTTTTTCTCTGACATGCTAGGGCAATTGTGGAGCACTCTAACTGTCTACCTGTCATCTTTTGCCATTGCCATATGACCAAGGCACCTCCTGTCCCTTTCATACAGATACTTGATGACTTCTTAGAATGCTTTTCCTTCCACTTTGCTTCTTCTCAGTGAGGTAAATGAAGCAGACTCTTAAATATTTCTTGGCTTTAATTTTATACCTCTTACATTATGTAATAAGAAAATTATTTTAAAAACACAATTTTCTAGCTCTGTATTTAGTACCAGGCATATGTGAATGAATTGATCTGATCTATGTAGTGAACAAGCTTTTGCATTTTCATTATTTTTGCCAATTTGGATTTTATCTTTTATATAGATTAATATGTGTATTTTTATAAGTCAAATGCAGGTATTGGCCATGAAATATGAACCTCCCCCCCAAAAAAAGGTTAGGTCTCTGCAAAAAAAAAAAAAGAAAAAGAATTGATGACCTGTTTTTAAGGCAACTTATAAAATTTTTTTCTAAATGAAAAATCATTTCAGTAGTATCAAATTCTGGCAATTATCCTCTGCCATTGGAACTTATTGGCCAAGCAGGTCAGATATTATTAAAGTTCAAGAGGCCCAGTGGGAAAAGTCATTGTCTTGTGCTACTATGAATTTTAAATGCTGCCATTTCTGTGTGTTACACGATCATCTGTTCTCACACGTCACTAAAAACGTATAGAAGTTGTTAGACCAAATTCAGTGTCAAGGTTATAAGAACGAGGACTCTTTTGACTCCTTCTCTTAGAATTATATGACAGAATTATTTGTATATAGTTCAAGATTTTAAAAAAAATGGTCATCCACTTCAGTTAGAGGCCTTTAATTTTAATCTTTTTAAAATAAATTACTTCTAGTTTTAAGGAATTAGAGCTTTGGAACAGTAGACTCTTAGATCTGGGAAAGATCTTACAGGTTATTTAGACTAATTCCATATCTGATGCATCAATTTTTTCCATAATATCTTTGACAAGTAGTCATCTGGGTTCTCCTCAGATAGTTTCCAATCCATCTAATTCAATAAATATGTATTGTCTACTTTGTACTAGACCAGATGTTATGCACTGGGGATGCAATTAATAAAACGATAGTTCTGGCTTCAAGGAGCTTATAATCTAAAGGGGGAAACAACATACAAAAGGAAGAAGATTATGGGGGTTAGGGGAATTCCAGTTTCCATGGGGCTGAAAACCAGGCAGAACCTCAAATGCAAAGTGGTGTGCTGTGGTTTCTGCTCTCTATGCAGGAATGCATGTGAAGTATTTGATACTTACCCCTCCAGCCCTCCAACCAGAAAGAATAAGGGGCTGAGAGAGGTAGTACCGTTCAAGGTTTGAATTAACACGGTGCTGTGTTTTAAAGTGATGAACTGATTATCCTGGGAGGGGTATCTTGTTCCATAGAGTTGAAACTGGGCATAGCAGCAGATGCAAAATGGTTCGTTTTCTCCAAATCTCTTATCAGTTTAGGTTGAATCAAGTCCAGGCAAATCTCCGCATTTGCAATTATGAATTTTTAATTCCCCAAAACTTCTCAAGAGTGAGAAAAACAAGAAACCCATGATATGAAAACTGCAACCCCTATTTATAGGCTGAAGATGTATTTTATTGGAAAAGTTATTCATAGTGGAAGCATCAGAGTGGACTTTGCTATTTGCTTTTCTTTTGGAAAGTGGTTATTGGGAAAACCTTCAACCTCAATGACTGTTAAGACCTAAGCAAAAAATGGAATGATTATAGTGTCTAGTTATCTCACGTGTCAGTACATTGTACTAATTGAGGTTAAGGTTAAAGGTTCTGTCTTACCTGAGCCATTTACCTTTGTCGTTGCCACAGATTTTAGACCAGTAGTCCTCAAACTTTTTAAATAGGAGGCCAGTTCACTGTCCCTCAGACTGTTGGAGGGCCGGACTATAGTACAAACAAAAACTCACAGTCTGTCTCCACCCCTCAGCCCATTTGCCATAACCCGGCTGGCCGCATAAACGTCTCAGCGGGCCGCAGTTTGAGAACCCCTGTTTTAAACTATTGGTTACATATATCAGGTGAAAGTATAGTTATATCAGGGCTAGGGCAAATTCATGCCCCACAGCTAAGAAACATTTCATGCCCCACAGCTAAGAAACATTTCATGCCCCATTGATAATAATAGAGGTTGTTGGGGGCATGATGAATAGAGTCATAGATTTAGAGTAAAGAAGACTTGAATTTGAATCTAGCTTGACACCTGTTAGTAGTGTTACCCTTGGGCAAGTGTGAAATAGTTCATAAAGTCCTTCAGAATCAGAAACACCTGAGTTTAAATACTATTTGGCAATTATTACTTGTATAATTTGGGGGCATCTTAGTAGTGAACAGAACCCTTAGGTCTAGCATCAGAAAAACTTTGGGTTTAAGTCATTCTAAAATGGGAATGAAAACATCTGTAGATCCTAGAGTATTGCTGTTATTAGGACTAATAAAAATAACTTGATGGTTCTCTTGTTTCTGAATTTGGTGTATTCCAAAGCTCAAGCATGACTCTTTGGGATTCCTGATAGTGACTTCTTAAATATTGAATGATTGACACTTTTTGTATGGACTTTATTTCTAGGAGCAAAATCGATTTCAAAACAGTTTGATGTTTTATCATAGGGTACCTCAGAATTAGAACTCCTAAGAAAAACAGAGACTATTTGATCCAGCCCCCTTAATGTTCTACTTGCTGAAGTTTGGAGAGGATAAATTGCTTTGCAAAGTAAGCTTTCCAGGTTGGATTTGAACCCATGTCCCCTGAATTAAGTAAGAGTTGATAATACATTTATCCATACCTTCTTACCTTTTATATGTAGTTGGCAAGGATGATGAGTATGCCTGAGTTTTGATTGATATGGCATAAATTTATGGAATAAAACATTTTTATATAGTAAAAACAAGCTGATTGTATATGAAACTGCAAATCTACAACTTGCTATTCCTTTCAAATAAACATCAAAATTATATAAATTTCTTTTTTCTTTTTTATGAATAAACAAGAGAATAAGCAAATTATGTGTAAAAATGGATAATTTTTATTACATTAAATTCAAATTTGATATAAATAAAACAAATATAGCCAGAAAAGCAGAAAATCAGGAAATAGATTATAGTTTATGAGATAAAATCAGATATAGTTTATCAAAAATGTATAAAATATCTTTGAAAAATCTGTAAGAATATAAGTCATTTCCCAATTGATAATTGGTGAAAGGATAGAACCAAAATTTTAAACAAGGTCTTTATGGGTGTGTTCAAGCTCTACTGGCTGTGCAATTTTAGGCACAGCTCAATTTTCACTGTTTTTTTTTTTTTTTTCTCTTTATTTATAAAATTAGAATAACAGTATTCGCTATTTACCTCACAGACTTGTTGAGTACATTTTATGAGATCTTATATGTAACAATAACTTTGTAAACTAAAAAGGACAATACAAAAAAAAAGTTAATCTTTAATATTGTTGTTTTTTCTACAATCTAATATCCTTTCCCTCTTCCTTCCTATTCCTATTTTAGGAATTCCCCTATAATATTTGGATCTGCCACTACTTTTGTAATCTTGGGCAAGTTAACTGGTCTCTCTGACCCTCAGTTTTCTTAGCTGTAAAAATGATCTCTGAAATTTCTAATAGTTCTATGATTCTGTGGCTTTAGGTGAATTCTTATTCACAGTTTCAGCATGGACAAAATCTCTGAAATCATTGACTTTATTCAGCAATGGTTCATTGATATAAACTTTTAGACATTGTTATATTCATTATCTTCAGAGTGACAGCCAAGACCATATTATTTCTATATTTTCCTGTGCATTTGGTACAATAGAGTTTTCAGTGACCTTTATCTCTGACTAGCAGAACAAAGATGCTATCCTTTTCCTCTTGTGAAGTTTGTAATCATTGATGATCACACATTCAGTTATTTTTTAATCTCAATTTATAGTAACATTCCTTTATGTATGTTAAATGTTCACATGTCATCTAATTGAGTGTTTATTCCTTCCTTTTTCATTATTAACTAATGGAATATTTTTCTTTGTAAATCGAGTGTTTACTTTTACTTAGAAAAGCAAAATGCAGTGTTTAAGACCATAAATATTAGGAATATTGCTATCTTTCCACACTTGCCTTGCATAAATCACACCCTTCCTTTACTTTATTCAATCCTTCTTATCTTCCTTCTCAATTGCCAATTTCTTGTCCATGTGGATTCTGGCATAGTTCATTGAATAGTCATTTAAAAATAATATTTTTAGGTATTATTGTTCATATAGTTTTTTCTAAAATCATGAACATCAAAATTTGCCTTAATAATGTTGCATCTAAATCCAACCAACTTTTAGGAGAGCCAGGATTTTTGGGTTTTTTTTGTTTGTTTGTTTGCTTTTTTTTTTTTTATTGCATAGAAAAAAATTCTGCTAAAGAGTTCTAGAAAAAAATTTTAGATGTCTTATTCTTTTTCTTCCATTCCTAGGCACAAGTTTATATCCATTACTTTTAGCTGTTTAGCTGTTCATAAATTGAAAAAGGATACTATATGATAAAATGATAATACTCAGAAAAGCCTTAACTAGGCTGTTGACCTGGCCAATACTGATTTTTCAAGTGCTCTCTGGAGATTTGCTTTGGTATAAAGGTTCCTGCTAGAGTAAATGAAATCCTTCAGTCTGTTGGATTTAGTGAGGCTATAAATTAGCCTTATGTTGGATGTATCTATGTTATTTTTTTCTTCCCATCTGACACACAATTCATTGAAAAGATATTCACCTGTGAGCAAATGGAATTGTATATATGGTAAAGTTTAAATGGCAGATTTGAAACTAATATTTGTTTCAGCATGGGGCTGCCTACATTTGAACATCTTTGGGATATCTTTGAAGGAAATATATTTATGTCCTAATATATATGTCTCAGACTTCAAAATAGGATTCAGAATATTTTGGTTGGCATTTTGCCACTCAGGCATAGAAAGTACTTTCTTAGATGTAGTACAGTTCTGACTTTCCTAAGTGCTTGTAGCAGAAAAGGCAAATCTGTGTGATTCTCAGTGATTTGGTACAAGCTGAGAGATGTAATCTTGATGCAGATAAGAGGATCAGCTTATGTTTCTTAAATCAGATTCAGGCTGTTTCAAATACTAAGGCTTTGTAGAGTCTTTGACATAGGCATCTCCAAATTTGTGAAGAGTAGAATACTAAATAAGATATATTGTTATAAAATTGGGAAGCAGATAAAGTTTGTGAATTCTGTATTTCACTACAGTGGAGTTATTATTTTTAAGAAATGCAAACAGTATTTAGCCCAACTATGGAAGGAAAATATGTTTATCAGTAAATACATATTGCGTGCATTGAATAGAAGATGTATACCAGTTGAAATGAAGGTGATAGTTCAAAGCATATGTTTCATTTTGACTTGATTATTTTAGTGATAATACCTGCTGTGCACATGACAATACTACAAATTCACTTTATTTAGTAGTATTCAAGTATATGATATCAATATAGTATAAATCATACTCATTGATATCTATACATCTTATACTACTTTTGACTATCCTCTTCTATAAATTCACTATGGGAGTCCTCCCTAAGTGCTCTCTTAACTTTAGCAGTGGAGGATGGGACTGTCCATCAGCTATTTCTCATTCCATATTTTTAACCTTTGGGTTTTGGCCACAGATTCCTGTGACCATATTATTTACACTGTTTCTTCTACATAATTCTTTATAATGGGTTGCAATTTGCTTCTGCCCACTTTATGCATCTCCCTTGCCTTTTGGGTGGTCCTAGTATTTATTCTTTGGAGACAGTAATGTTTTGGGACTTGTAAACAAAATGCCACCAGAAAACTTTTTTTTTTTCTTTTAAAAGGAGAAGCTTGGAGTCACTATAAACAACTTTGTAGTTTTTCAAAGACAAATCAACTTACTCTCTTTCTATTCAACTTTGAGCTCAGCTTATTATCCTGTTGAAGCATCTGTCTGGAAATACCTCCATCTACACAAAATAGTTTATATAATAGGTCTTCTTTATGCATTTGCTTTTATCCTGTGTGGATAATGAATAAATTCTTGAATGATTACAGATCTCCTTTAAGAGGGTCCGCAATATTTTCCTCATATGACTTTGGTCCTAATACTCATTCTTGTTTCTATTATTTTTTATTGTTGTTCTCTGTAAGATTTTTACAAACTTATGTTCTAAAGTGACATAGCTGTTTTCTTTATTTGCTTGATAAGGGGATCAAGTGTTTTTTTAGCTGAAATATTTTCTAGACTCTTTAAGTCCTTACTATGGAGGCTGATTTACATTGGTTAAATTTCTTTATGAAATTATTCCAATTGATGTTGGTGATTTTTCAACTGTCCATTTCTCATTTTTCAGTCTCAGTAACTTGCTTAATTAGATTACATTGGATTTGTTTTAATTGCATGCCATGTCTTTTTAAATTTTTTTAAAAATTCATTTCTATATAAATTTTGATCTTTGTTTTATCAAGTGGGTTTGACTATAGCAAGACATGACTTCCAAAGTAGTTAATGATAACTTGCTATCTTTTTTCTTCCTCCCTCCCCCCCTCCCTCCCTCCCCCCCTCCCTCTTTCCCTCCCTCCCTCCCTTCCTCCCTCCCTCCCTCCCTCTCTCTCTCTCTCTCTCTCTCTCTCTCTCTCTCTCTCTCTCTCTCTCTCTCTCTTTCTTTCTTTCTTTCTTTCTTTCTCTTTCTCTTCCTTTTCTTAAAACAAAGTAAATTTCATTTTTGGAAATTATTTAAAATTCCCTTTATCTGGTTCCTCTCACTTTGCTTCTGAAAGAAAGTATTCATTTTGAATTGTATAAACCTTTGGTCTCTCCTTCAGTCCATCTGAACTATCTTTTCCAACATTTATGCTTGTTCATGCTCACCTTTTTATTTGTCATTAAGTATCAAGTTATATTTTGATTTAATTTGGAGGACATTATTGATTACCCATTATTCTGTAGGTTAGAAATCTGTACTAAACTAGTGCTTCTTCACATCTACTTACTGTTAAAGTGTTAAGGATAACATGAGGCATTGTGGGATCCAGGAAAAGACTTCTGATTCATCAAAGAAACAAACAATATATTTGTTTTAGTGTTAAATGTAGAATCTTATATTCTGTTTCTTTGAAAACTAGCCATCTATTTAATAATGGCTAGTATTTTTATTACATTCTAATGTTTGCAAAGAAATTTACAAAATTTTATCTTTTATCTTCACAACAATCCAGGAGGTAGGTGCTATTATCATTCCTATTTTTTAAAGTTGAAGAAACTGAGTCTGAGAGACGTTATTTGACCCACATGGGATCACATGGGGAGTGTCTGATTTGAACTTAGATCTTTCTGAATCTAGGACCAACACTGTTAAGTGGTAAGTATTAAACTGCAATACTTAACCAAAATGCCTCTTTCCCACTCATGTTAGTTAACAGAATATAGTCTTGTTGTTTTTAAAGTCTGATCTAAATATTTATATATGTGATTAAAAAAAAATAATATGAAGAAACCTTTGAAATGACCACTTTTTAAAAAAAAAATCACATCACAAAATTGAAGATCATGGGATTTAAATCCAACAGATTACCCTAATCTTCTTTATCCTGTAATCTCTCAAGGGAAATTGACACAATCTAATAAAGCAGTTTCAGAATGTTTTTGCCACATAGTTCCTATATTTTCATACATTGTAAATTTATTAGGTCTCTTTCAACAGCTTTTGTTTTAAATTTATTTATAAGATACTAGTTTTTTAGAAGTATTTTGGACATTATCATTAACTAGTATTTTGGAACACCTCTGGTACCATGTAGATAAATTGATAGATGATAGTATCAATGGATGGTTGGATGGATAGATGAAGAGTGACAATGACCAAATTAAATGAGAGATATTTAATTTCATTAAAAATGAGGTTTCTAACAAAAGTCAGTAGTAAATGAAATCTGAGTGACTTCCTCTCATGGGGTAAGTTGAAAAAAATTGCCTTTTTGGGAGTTCTGAATCTTTAATTCCATTTTTATTCTTCTCATTTACCTTAAGAAAGAAACAGGAGAGGTAATTATAATAACATCACTTAAATTAGTTTTATTTGAAGGCTTCAGAAGTTAAGATGGTGCTTTCTCATGTGTTTGTTAATAAAAACTATCAGGTGCTGAGTGTAAGTCCCAAAAGATTGTGCTATGACCAAGAATCGAGGATATAAAAAGCTTGTGGTTTAATTCAAACTTTTTTAGTTCAGCATGAGAAAGGCTTAATGCATTCTCAAATGTTCCATTTGTCATCTTAACGCTTTCAGTGGCATTTATTATTAAAGTAGGGTGGTTGTGGAATGATTATTGGAAACATCATGGGGTTTTGAGGCAACTTTGAAGAACTAGAGTAATTTTTTTCTTCCATGTTCATCCATATAGTGGGAGAAATTTGTTATCTCTTGGGCATATCAAGCAGCATAATTGTTTGACATAGGAAAAAAGAGAGTAGGTACAAGAGACATTGATGCCATTTATAGACGTTGAATATTCAGGAATAAAATATTGTTACTTGAAAATTCTCATTGATAAGGATACTCTTTTACTGGTGTAGATTACCATTTATCTGTGTCTTCTTATGCTGTACAATTTGCATTTCTATCTTTGTAGCCCAACTGGACTATTAGCTATTCCCCAAATTTGTTCCTCGCTCTCCCTCCTCTGTGCTTTCACACATTTTCCCCATGTATAGAATAGCCTTTTTTCTTCATCCTTCCCTTTCACAATAATCCTTTCCTTCTTCCAAGGCCCAGTTTTGATGTCACTTCCTATGTTAAAAATGAAGCTTGCCTTGATCTCTCTACTAGTAGTCTCTACTTTCTTTGTTACTATTTATTATTATTATTGTTGTTGTTGTTTCATTCAATATAATGGAAGCTCTGGAAGACCAGAGATTATTTAATTTTTACCTTTGTAACACCAGTGTCTAGTAAAGTTCAATGGGCATTATAGGAACTAAATAAATGGTCTTGTATTTCCATTTATTTCCATAAATTTTCCTGCCCAATACGATAAGGACTTTATGTTCTTTTAATAGTTCAAGTATACTAACATAGCATTCAAGTAACCATTCCCTATTCCCCCCTCTCTGTGTATGATTAGACTGCTGCTTTTTCAGGACACACATGTCCAGGGTGCTGTCATGTACATGGTATTATTGGTAATAATAAGCATCCTTTGTATACCTACTGGGCATCATCTCATTGCCTTTTGATTACCTACAATTTTGTTTATTCTGGAAATGTGATAATCAGTGATTCATAGGCATATTGCATGACTTTGAAATTATTTGTTTTATAAAGTAGCTTGCAGTCAATGAAAACATCTTGCAGCTTTCTAAATGTCAGCCAATATTATTTCCTCTTACTTAATTTTAGGCTTAGGCAGCTATCCAGCTGTAAGACATTTCCAAGACAAATAGATACAGCTAAAAGTTGTATCTGTAGATACATACTTATGATTTTGTGGACTACTTGTTCAAGACCATCATAATTTGGTAAATATATATTTTTCTTACATATTATTTTCCCATTACATATGGCCTATCTGATTTGTTGGAAGTAGTTTTAGATTTCACTGACATTCTGTAGCACTGTAGGGTTTAGTTCACTTAGTACAGTATCATCTTCTAGTTGGAACCTTTATAGAGTTTGATCACTAATAAAGACTTCTGTTCATACCTTGCAAGGGATATCTTCTATATCAAGGATGAACAATTTAAGTGATAATTTAAGTCTTCTTGTTTAATGCTTTGCTTGGTATAAATATTAAGCAAATTATTAAAGTTATTGGTCTGTTTATATGGCATAGACTCTTGTGTAATTTTATTACTTTTAAATTTAAACTTTATTTCATTTTCATAAAAACCCATCTTCCTCCTACCTCTCCCCTTCTCAATCAAGAAAGCTAAAAACAAAACAAAACAAAAAAAACCCCTTGTAATAAATATGTATAATAAAGCAAAACAAATTCTCATATTGACCATGGAAATTTTTGTAGTTATTTGTACTATATTTGTACTATTGTAGGTAAAAAGTACATTTCAACATGAACCCACTGGAATTATTGGGATAGAGAGATAGTTTTTCAGGTTCTTCATTCTGCATCACTTAATGCAAGTGTCTTCAGGTTTTTCTGAAAGCATCTCCTTTACCTATCTTACAGCACAGCAGTAGTATTCCATTGCATTCATGGGCCAGAGCTGACAAAATCATTCCCCAATTAATGGACACCTGATCAGTTTCCAAATTCTTTAGCACCACTGAAAGAACTGCGATATATATATATTTTTGTATAGATAGGCCCTTTTCTTCTTTCTTTGACTTTGCGGGTATAGGTTCTACTAATGGCATTTCTAGGACAAAAGGTACACACAGTGTAATAACCTTTTGGATATAGTTCTAAGAATCTTGTTTTCTTTTTCAATGTATATATATACATATACATATGTACATAAAGATAGTATAGCTTCATGAGAACATTAAGTATATTGGACAGTACTGAATAATTTCTTATCAGTAACTGTAAAGGTCCTGTCATCTCTAAGTTATAATCCTTCTCTGGGAGGAGGTTTCTTTTCTGTAAAACGTTTTCTCTGTGAGAAGGTTTCTTGGGAAGTTTCTGGAGCCTCCAGCCAGAGTGAAGGTAGAATCTTGAATCCTCTTCTTCCTGAATCCTGGCTCTGAATCTCCTTGAGCTTCCCTGAAGTTCTCCTGGGAAGTCTTGTTCTTCTCTCAGCCTAGATTCTCCTTCCAGACCACCGTCTAAACTCAATCTCCCAGTCAGATTACTCTCCAGACCCAATGCTGCCCTCTTTTATCCTCGAAGAGATTGGGCTAGTGAGAACTCAACTGGGGCTTGTGAGAACTCCTACAGCCAATGAACTCGCTCCTTTTAAAAGTGTAAACTCCTTTAAATATGTTAACTCCTTTTCAGAAGTCTAAAGGTGTAAACCTTTAAGGCCTAAACCAAAGGTGTGAATTCTGAGCTAGAAAATTGCCCTGACAACCTGAATTATCACCTTGTAATCCTAACATTTAACCTTTTCTCGTTATCATCTTTGATCTCTTGTACTCTTGTTTGCAACCTTTTCCAGTTTAAACTATCTTGAAAATTAATCCTTGATCCCTGAGCATCCTTAAAATTACATCTATTCCAGGATGCATTTATTATCTTTTTATCTGGTCAAGTCTAACTGCTCTTTTTTTAAAAAGATGCTTTTTGGTTTAACTAATTTAATTTACCATTCTTCATTAGATGAGTACTCTATTTGTTCCCATGGTTTTTTACCCCTCTAAAAGGAGCTATCGTAAATACTCTCTGGATATATAGGATCCTTTTTTTCTTTCTTTGTTTTCCTTCAGCTTCTGCAACATTTTTCATTTTCTTTTTTTTTAGGTTTGCCAATCTAATGAATGTAAATTAAAACCTTGGGAATTTTTTTTTATATGACTAAAAGTAACTTGAGTTCCTTTCCTTTTTTATTTAATATATTATTTCCCAGTTACATATAAAGCAATTTTAAACATTTATTTTTAAAACTTTTGAATTCCAGATTCTCCCCCTTTCTTCCTCTTTAACCCCACCCCCCACAGAGAAGATACATGTGAAATTATATAAAACATTTCCATAAGTCATGTTGCAAAAGAAAACAGATCTCACACACACACACAAACCCTCAAGAAAAATAGGGTTTTTTTAAAGTATGCTTTGATCTGAATTCGATACGACCAGTTCTTTCTATGTGTATGGATAGCATTTTTCCTAAGTTCTTTAAAGTAGTTTTGGATCATAGTATTGTTGAGAATAGCAAAGTCTTTCACAGCTGATCATCTCCCAACATTGTTATTACTTGGTACACAGTGTATTTCTCATTGCTTAAATTCATGGAGGATTTTCCAGGTTTTTCTAAAAACATCCTACTCATCACTTCTTATAAAACAATAGTATTATGTTGTTATCACATACCATAATTTATTCAGCCATTTCCTAATTGATGGGAATCCTCTCAATTTCCAATTCTTTACCTTGAGAAAAGAGGTGCTACAAATATTTTTGCACAGATAGGTTCTTTTCCTTTTAAAAAAAAAACTTTAAAAAAAAAACTTTTTGGATATATGCTCAGGAGTGGTTGCCAGGTCAAAGGGTATGCATGATTTTATAGCCCTTTGGGCATAGTACCAAACTGCTCTACAGAACAGCTGAATCAGTTCATAAT
The DNA here is from genome assembly GCF_048593235.1 of Sminthopsis crassicaudata. Taxonomy (NCBI): domain Eukaryota; kingdom Metazoa; phylum Chordata; class Mammalia; order Dasyuromorphia; family Dasyuridae; genus Sminthopsis; species Sminthopsis crassicaudata. The sequence continues at coordinate 115,010,817 of NC_133618.1, forward strand.
TCCATTAACAATGCATTTAATTTTTCATTTTTTCCCACATTGTTTTTAACACTTTGTCACTTTTTCTGGTCCATTAGCCAATCTAATAAATATGAGGTATAACCTCAGAATTGTTTTAATTTGCATTCTTTAATCATTACTGAGTATTTGATTATTACATCTGAAAAGTGCTCATATCTTTTGATCATTTATCAATTGGGGAATGGCTCTTAACTTTTTATAAATTAGACTCAGTTCCCTATATTTTTTGAGAAATAAGGTCATCATTAGACGAACTTGCTTCACAATTATTTTCACAATTACTTTACTAAATGTATTTCCCCTGTTTATTCTATTCCCTTTCTTCTTTCATCCTCTTCTTCCTTAAAAGTGCTTTGATTGTGAATATCTCTCTCCCTCAATATGCCCTTCCTTCTATTACCCTCTCCATTTAGTATCTCCCCTTCTCCTCCTACTTTTCTGCAGTGTAAGAGAGATCTCTCAGCCCATATTGAGTGTGTATATTAGTTCATCTTTGAGTCAATTCTGATGAGAGTAAGGTTCACTTTTCCTCTCTTCTTTTTATTCCCCTCCATTGTAAAAACTTATTCCTGCCTTTTTATGGCAGATCATTTACACCATTTCACCTTTCCTTTCCCTTTCTTCAAGTACATTCTTCTTTCATCTCTCAATTTTTTTTTTTAGATATTATCCTTTCATATTCAATTCATACCTGTGCCCTCTGTCTATATTTTCCTTCTAACTGCCCTAATAATAAGAAAGTTCTTATGAATTACAAGTATCATTCTCTCATGCTGAAATATTAACAGATTAACTTTATTAAGACTCTTTGTACTCCCTTATTCCTCTCCTGAGACCTGTATTTCAGAGTCATATTTTCTATTAAGCTCTGGTTAAATCACACATTCTCGAAAATCCTCTATTTCATTTACTGTCCATTTTTTCTTTAAAGGATTATACTCAGTTTTTGCTGGGTAGGTGATTCTTGGTTGTAATCCTAGCTGTTTGGAATATCATATTCTAAATCCTTTGATCCTTTAGTATAAAAGCTACTAAAGTTTGTATTATCCTGCTTGAGGCTTCATTATACTTAAATTGTTTTTTTTCTGGATGTTTGCAATATTTTCTCCTTGACCTGGGGGTTCTGGAATTTTGCTATAATATTCCTGGAAATTTTCATCTTAGGATCTCTTTCAGGAGGTGATTGGTAGTTTCTTTCAGTTTCTATTTTACCTTCTGATTCTAGAATATCAGGACAGTTTTCCTTGCTGATTTCTTGAAAGATGCTGTCTTTTTTGATCATGGTTTTCAGATCGACCACTAGTTTTTAAATTATCTTTCCTGGAACTATTTTTCCAGATCATTTGTTTTTCAAATGAGATATTTCACTTTCTTTTTTCTTTTTCTTTTTTTTTTTTTTTTCTGGTTTTGTTTTATTTCTTGATTTCTCATAGTCATTGGCTTCTATTTGTTGAAATCTAATTTTGAAGGAATTATTTTCCTCAGTGATCTTTTGTATCTCCTTTTTTATTTGACCATTTTTGCTTTTTAAGGCTCATTAACTTTTTGTATTTCCTTTTCTATCACTCTCATTTCTCTTCTCAATTTTTCCCTCTATCTCTCTTTCTTGAGTTTCAAAATCTCTTTTGTGCTCTTGCATGGTCAAAGACCAATTCTTATTTTTCTTGGACTTTTGTCCTAGGATATAGGAGGTTTGTCTTTGTTATCCTCTTCTGAGTATGCATTTTGATCTTTCTCATCATTATAGTAACTTTTTATGGTTAGAATCTTTTTTTCTTATTTTCTCAGGCTATTACTTAGCTTTTAACTCTTTGTTAAAGTAGGTCTTTGTTGCTGGGTGGAGGGTGCACTGTCCCAAGCTTCAGGAATTTTGTGCAGCTATTTTCAGACATTCTTCTAGGGACTTATAAGTTTTCAGTTATTCCAAGAATATGATTCAAGGAGAGGCATGTTTATTACTCTCATGGCCTATGTTCTGATCTGTGAGTGACCAGGAGCATTTTTTTCTCCCCAGGAACTATGAGGAGGATCCCCAATCCACTCTGGGTGTAAGTTCTAGTGTGCTAGTATTCCTCCTCTCCCTGGAACTGTGAACCAGGACTAGATTCAGGATTTGAGTATGGGCAAAGCAACAGAATCCTGCATCAGTGCTAATAAAGAGACTTCCTTTTGACTAACTGTTTGACCTCCTTCCGTCTGTGGATTGAGATTTCTAGAAGCGACTGCCACTGCAGTTCTTACTGCTGCCACTTCTGATTCAATGGCTCCCAAGGCCTTCTCATGATTTGCTGATTTCCCAAGACCATCTCACCCCCAGTAGACCTTCCAAGTTGTCTTTGATATCTATGGGCTGAGAGCCCTGGAAACCATCAGTGTTGCCATTGATTCAGAGGACCCAAGGCCTGCTCCTGATCTAGTGGAGCTTTATCAGAGAATTATGCTGCAAAGACTTTTTTTTAAGTTCCACAAAGATAGAGTCCTTTTCATCTTTATGCTAATATGATATGCTTTTACAACCCATGCTTTACAACTTTATTTAAAAAGAAAATTTCTCTCAAAGCTCAACTAAAATGTCACCTTTTAAACCTACATAGAACCTTTCCTAATTTCCCCAACTGCTACTACTGCAGCGCCAAGTTCTCTTGTATTGTATTTAATTTTTATATGTTCACATTTTTTATTACTCAAAATAGGCATCACATGGAGTTCCACATGTAGTATATGTGGAGTACCCCTGTAACTTCTACAAGAGCTTTTTAAAATTGTTTTTCATCCTAGTTTTTAAGGCAATCAATGAATATGTTCCAGCATTTCTGAATAAATTAGTAGAAGAGCACATTCTCATAAATTAATCAGTTAACTCTAAGCCTCTACCCCAGTTTATCTTTTTTTTTTTTTTTTTTTTTTTTTTTTTTGAGGCAATTGGGGTTAAGTGACTTGTCCAGGATCACACAACCAGGAAGTATTAAGTGTCTGATTTGAACTCAGTGTCCGGCCACCTGGCTGCCCCGTTCTACCCCAGTTTATAAAGTAAACTGGAGAAATCTCTTTTCCCACAAACTTTTTCTTCTTTCTCTTTCTTAAAACATCTAATATGATAGTCTTAAATAAACATTGATGTTACTGGCTAGTTAGTTTATTCTTTTTAAATTTGCTACACCAAACTCTGTTTTCCTTTATATTATCAATATTCTCCAGCTTATCATTGATTGAATTTGAGGTGTTGTGGTACAGTAGAATTAACATTGGCTTAGGAGTTAAATGATTTGGGTTTAATTTCATTTCAGCAGTCACTTATTCTCCAGGTATCACAAGGCAAGTCTCTTAACCATTTTATTTTAAGTATATGGGATACATAATTCAAGTCAAAACCGTATTGATCTCCCTGTTTCCTCTAGGGTCTCTCTTAGTTTTAGATCTCTGATCTACCATTATCCAATTCAAGTATTATACATATTTGAAACATTATGGGATTAGTTTCTATATGTGGAGGAAGGGATTACCCTAAAGTATAGATTCTTGGGTTCATTGACTTTAAAATTTTGATAATTTTGTAGCATAACATATAACATACCAGGTCTGGAGGAAAGACAACTCATCTTTCTGAGTTCATATCTGGCTTCTAACATTAGCTATGTGACCCTGAAAAAAGTCAAAAACTTGTTTGCCCCAGTTTCCTTATCTGTAAGCTAGAGAAGGAAATGACAAAGTACTCCCGTATCTTTACCAAGAACATTCCAAATGAGGTCATGAAGAGTTGAACACAACTGAAACAACTAAAAACAATTGCAATATATGAAGCTTTCTGTGTAGTCCTGTTTTTTGAAATTACAAACATTTTTAGGGGTCCAAAGCATCAACAAAGTGCCAGTGGGGTCTAATGAGGTTGATACTAGTCCCAGATCTGTTCTATTTGGTTTACATGAAGTGTGACTATCTCAAAAAACAGAATATAAACTTCAGTTATAATTTGTTGTGTTGATAAAAACTATTTTCACATGATATGAGAACTTCTTTGTCATCCCTTTAAATCTGTTATTTTGTTTGGGTGCTGTTAAATTTGTGAAAAATGATAGAATTTCTTATAATGTAAATTTATTCACCTATCCAAAGAATAATTAGATGAAATTATTGTATAAGAAAGCATTGAGTTTATAAAGGATTGAAGATAAACATTTTGTGCAAATATACATAATATTTTTATTGAATTGAAGTTTCTGGAACCATTTGGGAGATAAATGTATTGAAAGTCTGGGCTTGCAAGAGAAATTAAGAATCTGTCAACTAGATTAGTGCTTTCTTCCTTTGATTTATATGTATGATTTCCTCTGAAAAGCTGATTCCAAATTTAATTAAAAGTGGGAGAGCAGGTATTTATAACTAATGAAATCAGGAAGCAGAATAAAATAGAGTTTTTGAGCTGGGAAATAACCAAGAGAGTCCATGACTCTAAATTGACAGATGAAGAAATTGAGATATAGAGAATAAGTGATATGTCCAACATAACAAAGCTAGTTAATGGCAAAGAGAGAAACAGAATTCAGGTTTTCTGAGTAGCTATTTAAAAAAAATTTTTTTTTCCAGTTAAAAAACATTGATTTTTGTTTGTCATTTCCACCTATAGTTCCCCTTGTGGGAAAAAAAAAATGAAAACAAAAACCAAAGTTCTTGTAACAAGTCCTAGTCAAGTAAAATTAATTCTCACAAATATGGATGTTTATCTTGTTACCTCACTGTTAGGAAGAGAATTGCATTCTTTATCCTTGGTGGTCTAGAATCATGACTTTCAGAATTAAGATTGATTATGGTATTGATCAGAGTTCTTAAGTCTTTAAAGTTTGCTGGGTTTTTTTTTTTTAATAATATTGTTTTTATTACATAAATTATTCTCCTGGTTCTGCTCTTTATTCTGAATCAGTTCATACCATTTTGCCAAGTTTCCTCAAAGTACTACTTAAAATCAATCTTGTCTGTAACTTAGTAGATAAATTCTACTAAGGGAGTTGCCTGCGCTATATTGAAGTAGAGTGAGTTTAAGATTAAATATACAATTAAGTGTCAGATATAGGACTGGAACATATATCTGAAAGCTCTAAATCTTGAATATTAATCTAGGACATCATTTTGTCTATAGGATGAGTTGATATGACTATATAAATTATCTGAATAAATAAATTATTGAAATTATTTTAATTAGTAAACTTATTAAATAACTATTATATGCAAAATATAGTGTTAGATACTGAAGATATTGAGACCAAAATAAAGTACTTGTCACTTTACCTCCGAGCACCTCATCTGTAAAATGAAGAGCACCAATCAGATGATCTCTTAGGTGCCTTCCCTTTAGTCCCTACCCTGAAGCATCTTACATTCTCAGGGCTGAGTTCAATCTTTATAAATATATAGGTGAATATAAAGACAACTAAGTGGTGCAGGAGACTAGTGTACTGGGCGGAAAATCAGAAAGACCTGATTTCAAATTTTACTTGATTCTAGCTGTTTGACAATGGCAAATCATTTGCCTCTGCTTCGTTTTTCTCATTTGTAAAATGAGTTGGAAGGAAATGGCAAGTCATTTCAGTCTTTGTCAATATAAACCCAAATGCAGTTGTGAAGAGTTGGACATGATTGAAATGACTGAACAAAAACAAAATACAAAGTATTTCAAATTTTTCACTCTCAAGACATTCTCATCTTAAAATATTTTCTAGATATAGAAACTAAGTAATAATAAAAATAGTGAAAAGATAATGGAGTTAGGCTCAGTTTGTGATCTAAATCCTCACTCTAAACTTACTACCAGAATAGGCTATCACCTCACCATTTGCCTTCAATGTGTTCCTTTGTTTGAAAATTCTATAATACTCTCTGATTGCAATATAAATAAACTGATATTCTGTGAACTAAACCTGCATAGATTCAGATTTTAAAATCTGAACTTTTAAAATAAAATGGAATTTTCTCCTTTCTGTTTAAAGACATTTTTTCCTGCTATTTTAATGAAAGAAGGTATCATGTGTTCTATAACAGTTTAGGTATAGTTTATAGACATAGAGAAATATACAAATACTAGAAGGAACATTGAGTTCAGCATTGAAGCCCTGGCTTTGGATCTCATCACTGTTACTTTATAATTGTGTGATTTTTTTTAAAAGTCCCTTGATCTTTCTGTAACTCAGATTTTGTGTTTGTAAAATGAAGAGTTTGAGTTACATAATCCTTAAGTTTCCTTTCAGGTATAATATTCTATATATTTTCCTCCTGATGTTATTATTTACTTTTTTGGGGAATGAAGCCACTCTGTTATTGCTATGGCAGGTAGGAATTTATAAAGATTATATTCCTTTCCACCCATACCTACCCCAACCCATTCCTTACTCTGTTCATGTTAATACAAAGAATTGTAATTTGTTTTGTTTATTGAATTTTTGGTAGAGAAAGACAAAAGGTTTTTATTGTTGAAGGAATTTTGAAGACTTTCCTATTTTTTATGTTTATATAAACTGAATGCTAAAGAGACTGTCTAGCTCTCCCCTTTTTAATCTGGGCAAGGGGTCATAAGGACTGAAGAGAATAAGAATTTCTTTTCCTTGATGACTTGGCCTCTGAACCATGGGTTGGAGAATTAGGATGAATAATATTAAGTTTAAGGAAAAAGAGAATATTTTTAGCATGTAATCCTTTTTGTAGGAAAGTCAAATCAAATTCTTATCAGAGAAATTGAGCGATTCTTGTGCTCTTGACATTTTTAAGTTTTTTTCTTTTTAATTAAACTTTTACTTCTACAAATAAATGTCTTTTCCTAAATAATCCCTTGAAGTTTATTCCAGCATCAATTGGATCAGACTAGAGAACTCTATAGGAATAAGAATGGAGAATTCTATTCATATTTACAAGAATCTCTTACATAGATATACTACTTTTTCCATTTTCTTCTCTTATATTTTAGTCATTATTAATCATTCTGAAAAGTTTTTCTTCTATTTACTAAATATATTCTTTATTTCAGCATTTATTTGTGTATTGAACAGGATGACATTATTTTATATGATTATGTACTTTAGTATGTTATCTATTAATTTCAATTTGTAAATACTTCACTTAAAAGTAATAATTATATGGCAGGTAAGTTTCCCTTTTCTATTTTAGTTAGCTGATGGAGAAGTATTCTGTCTTCATTTTTTCCTGAGGCTGGGGTTAAGTGACTTGCCCAGGATCACACAGCTAGGAAGTGTTAAGTGTCAGAGACCAGATTTGAACTCGGGTCCTCCTGACTTCAGGGCTGGTGCTCTATGCACTGCACCACCTAGCTGCCCCCAGTATTATGTATTCTTTTGGATTGATGCATCTCCCCACACGTGCTACCTTCACCTCTTATTTAGGATGAATGAGAAAAGATTTCCCAGCATTTCTAAATGTGATTCTTTCAGTCAGTTTATCTTTTGCCTTTTTTTTTTTTTTTTTTTTTTTTTTGGTCAGGGTAACAGCTTTTCTGGATGTCACACAGAATTGAATGTGGCATCTAAGAAGGTCTTATGTTAGCCTTTACATTTGCTTCCTTAATTGTCTTTTTAAAAGTTCTTTGCCAAGTAATTCCTATAAGACTTGTTCTTCTCCTTCTGCCTTTTTTGTCTAGGCATTCTACCCTACTAACTTGTTTTTGAACAAGTTAATTAACTTGTTAACTTCAAGACAGTAGAAGAACAGCCAAGATGAGGAAGTCATCAGACAAATAGTCCCAATATCGCTTATTATGGAGAAGAATATACATTTTGCACTAGTATTTGTATTCATTATCATGTCTTTTATTATGATGATATCATCTTTCATAAGAGATATTTGCTTTTAAAATTTTTTAGTAATTTTTCTATTTGTTTTGAGATACATTGTTTTGTTGTTATGGAGAATTCCTTGGTATGAAAACTTTGTACCAAGATAGATATGCAACTCATACCCATAATTTCATTGTTTATACAAAATAAAAGACAAAGTGAGTTGAGGGTGATATGGTTAGGGAGTGAACCTTGGTGCCAGGAAGATTAATTGCAATCCCTCCTCTTATACATTCTAGTTATGTGACCTTGGACAGTCACCTAATTAACCCCCTCACCATTCCCCAGATCACTTGCTGATACTTCATCATTGGAGAGAATCTTTCCATTATGTCCAGTTTATATAATGGGGAATTTGGTCAAGTTATTTAATTTTTTAATGCTTTTGTTTACTTGAAAATGCTTACTTTTAGATCAGACTAATAACTTAGTACTGTACTATATAAAGTCCTTCATAAATACAATGTTGGACAAATATTCAAATAAGAATATTTGACATGTGATATAGGAGAATTCTAATAACTGCTTAAGTATCTGGAACTAGGAAAATTAATTGGCTTCTAACAAAGTAATTGCTTCTCTTAAAAAAGAAATGTATCACATAACCAGTTACTTCTCTCATCCAAGTAAATCTATTTGCATTGAAAGAGTATTTGGTTTAATTGTGAATCACTACTAAACTTAAATTTTCAACCCTGAATGTTATTTAGAAAAAAGTTTTTACTTTAATGAAAGTTGAGAAATAGTCTTCATCTATTGCGTGGAGTTAGGAAAAGAGAAAAGTGAGGGGTTAGTATGGAAAGCTGCATACCCTGCCAACTTTTATGTCAGAACCTCACCATATGCCTTTATTGTAGAGTTCCCAGAATAGTTCCATATTATGCCCATACTCAAAGATAGCATAAGCTCACTTTACATACTAGATGTGTTCCCGGAAAGTCACACATGGAAACATAAACAAAAAGAAATATTACTCTACCATAAGAAAAAAATTATTGTGAAGAATTCAAAGAAGCCCAAAAAATCTTATATACTGATGCAGAGATAAAATAGACAGAACCAGAAGAAAACAATATACACAACTGAAACAATGTAAATAGAAAGAACAAATGAACAAAATTGGTCATAAAGTAATTATTATAATGACCTAGCTTGGTTTTAGAAATGATTTGGAAATATATACTCCCCTCCTTTCTTTGCAGTAAATGAGAATAATCTGATAGAACGTTTCATATGCCATCACATTTGGTTAGCTTTGCTGAACCATCTTTTCTTTTTTTCCTTTTTTAATTTTTATTAAAGCTTTTTACTTTCAGAACGTATGCATGGACAATTTTTCAATATTGACTCTTGCAAAACTTGTGTTCCAATTTTTCCTTCCTTCCCCCCACCTTCTGCCTTAGATGGCAAGTAATCTATGTTAAACATAGTAAAAATATATATATATTAAATCCAATATATGCATACATATTTATATAATTATATTGCTACACAAGAAAAATCAGGTCAAAAGGGGAAAAAATGAAAAAGAAAATAAAATTCAAGCAAACAATAACTAAAAGAATGAAAATGCTCTGTTGTGATTCAGTCAGTACCCACAGTCTTCTCTGAGTGTGGATGGCTCTCTTCATCAAAAGATCATTGGAACTGGTCTGAATCATCTTGTTGAAAAAGAGCCACATCCTTCAGAATTGATCTTCGGATAATCTTGTTGCCAAGTTCAGTGATCTCCTGTGAACCATCTTTCTTATAAGAGATGATCCCCTGGGAAGGAAAGGGAGCTTGACTGTTAAGGAAAAACTTAGAGAAAAGTTATTTATTTACATTTTTTACATTAACAGATGTGAAAGAAACAGGTGATTAATTTTCATAGTTATTTTCAAGGACAGGAATTTAAGCCTATGCATGAAAATGGAGACAAAAATATATCAAAAATTTTTTTAATAAAGAAAAGTCATGATGAAACCACATTTGCATTTTAAGTCATGGTTTTCCATTGACTATCAAAAATATATTCCCAAAGCAAGGAAGGATTGTTTCTGTATTTGAAAAACTGTATCTGATGATGGAATAGTCAATCAGGAGTGTGCTAGAAGCTACTCATACCAACTAGTGAGCCAATTTAATATTTTTGGCATATTTACATATTGGAAACCAGTACAAATTAGGGCTTATTTTTTTAAAAATTGTTTTGACTTAAGAAATTCATAGATTATGTGAATCTATGGATATGAGTTAAATGGGATAATTAGGAGGTTTGAGGACTTGCAATTGTCTTTTTGAAGATAGTTGTTTAATTAATGGTTTTTATAAATTTGCCCTTACTAGTGCCTAATTAATAATAAAGAAGATGATGATGATGCATATTAAAATTAAAAGTGTGCTGAGGGTATTTTTTTTTTTTTCTTCTGGAGAGGTAGTTGTGAAACACTTAGCAGCACTACCACTACCAAAGAAGATATCATTTTGATGAAAAGACAGATTTCATTTCTCTTGTTGTCTCTCTCTGGATCAAGCTTAGTAGAGTATAATTCTTTCCTCCTTCTTTCTTGACTTAGGCAAATCTTATTAATGTATCATACGTTTAAAGGAGTCAAAATTTTAGTATTTGTAACTGTAGTTATTGGCATTTTCCGGCTCAAAACTTTTAACCTTGTCCTACAGCTTTTCTCATTACCTAAACTTTGTTCCTGTTTCACATTTCTAATCACTTATTTCTTCACTGATACTTTTCTCCAACTGTTTGGCTCAGTCCCATGCTGGATATCCACATCTTTTCTTTTTATCTTTGGCTTAGTTAATTTTTAGCCAGTCTCCTGGCTGCTAAACTTTCCATAAGAAATGAACATTTACAAATACATTCATTTTTATGTAGTTCATAGAAGTTGTCATTCTGTCTAGCAAAAAGTGGATATTCAAGAATGTATATAAGGTGGGGAGGGTAATATTCATCACAAATATAGATCAGAACTTTTTACTTTAATTTTTCCATCATTTGGATACAAATCTATGATTATGAGTAGGATGGTTTGAGGACATTCAGTTGTCTTTTTGAAGAGAAAGAGTTATTTTAAAAATTATGAATTTGCACGTGATAGTGCCTAATTAGTTTAGAATTGTTCAGCTGTCCTCTCAGTGGTGCTCTTGTTTTCTTTGATTTCTTCACTAGGCAGTTATGATTATTTTGTTATTTTTATATCAACTGGCACTGGTAGATAGTCTTGAAGCCAGATCCTTGATGTCACGCTGGGGTGTGGAGGAATGATCATTTAAAAGGCACACACACAAACACACACACACACACACACACACACACACACACACAAACACACATACGCACACGCGCAATCCATCATGTTGGTAAAGAAGTATGCCTCCATCATTTTTGTTTCTTAATCACAAAATTATCTGTGATGAGCTTTAAAAGAAGTTGCTTTCTTAAAAGACAAAAATTTTAATTATTCATAGTGCTTTGCTGTTACATAAAAGTCGATTTATTTGCACTGTAATTTGTTCAAGTTGCATCTGGTAGGAAAATATATCAGAAGTAATTAATTGTAGTCAACATGCAATGAGGTAGATATATCCACTGAGGACAATTGGAAGCAGTAACAGTGGAGTATTGATTGCCTTTTAGAGAGGGAGGAAAAAAAAAAAAAGAAATCTTGTCCCATTTCTAAATGTTAACAATTCAGAGAGAAAAATTCCCACTTGGGAAGAATGTTTTCCAGGTTGCTTCCCTGCCAGGTGTTTGACATTGAGTGCAGTCTTAGATGAATGAGGCTTATGGCAGCCTTTGGAAATGACCGACTCCTGGGAGTCTCAGCTTCCTGCTGTGAAAGTTTCTATTTTCAAAGCACATCAGTTTCAGTGGGAATGTTCCAGTGGTCCCATATGCTGCTTCTAACCGAGAGCTAAGTTTCTCTCCTGAATCCTAGATAGCTCCTGAAGAGGTTCCCTGGCTGCTAACAAAATGAATTTCAATATGTTACCAATGAACAAACTGCATGTTCCCAACCACTAATGCAATTGAGTCCCGTCAATTATTAATAGAAGTGTAGTTTGTTTTTGTTTCTTGGGGGTCCCTTTTTAGCACCACTAAATGCTTCAGAGATGGCTTGGGTGGGTTCAAAAGCAGAAACAAAAACAAAAATCACAGAGAAAGAAGAAAAAAAAATCCAACCCAAACAATATGCTTGTTGGCTTTGAAACTAGCTGTATTTTCTCTCTTTGCTTTTTTCTCTCTCCTTGACCTAGCAGCAGGAAGTCTTTGTCTGAGGTGTTCATCTGGAACAACTTTTCCACACTTGTTTTCATGTTCTGTTAGATTACAGGGCAGCAGGCCTACGTTTGAAGCTCTTTTCCCTTTTGTTTCTTTGCAGTGCACTCCAGTAATTAACTTTGTCCTTCTTTTATTTGTTCCAGTCAATCGCAGTCCACTCTGCTGAGCATCTTCTCCCAGGAGTACCAGGTTAGAAGTTTTCTCCTTTGTGAGGGTTGACAGGTGCCTAATTGAATGATGAATGTCCCTTTATTTCTTTGTAATTGAACTGCCAGCTTTCTGATTGGGTTGGAGGATGTTCTCTTTTCCACATCAAGCGCCGCCTGAGTCTCAGTGGATGCCTGCCAAGCCTACCCATCCATCTGTCTAATAACATCTAGCCTTTGCTTATTTGGTGGACCTGTAATAAATTATGCTAAACCATTATTATTCTGACAATAATAATTTCCCTGTGTTGCGTGGTTCCATGTGCTAAATGTTTGCTGACTTGCACTGTCAGGGCTGCTTTCCATTGCTGACAGAGATGATGATAAATGACCATTGCTGGAGTGGCAGAAGGCAAGAGAGGCAGAAAATGGAGTCATTTATCATGAGATGACAGGTGTCAGTCAAGTGGCAAGTCTCTATGGAATTACTTTTTGTAGTTTTCAAATAAGTTGTTTTTAAGCAATGTTCTTCCCCGTTAAAAATGGCAATCAGATTGTAAAACTCGAGTGTAAGGGACTTGGATGGAATTGGATTGAGGGGAAATTAATACAAGGGTTGGAAGAGAGAACAAGTTCTTCTTTGCCCTCTACAACCCTAAGCAAACTTATTTAGATTCAATTACTATGACCCTTCTGGCTTTTACATATATAGTACACTCTGGTATAGTCTGGAGACATATCTGCCAACAGATAGAGACAAAAATGCCTTAGTTCATAGAACCCTAAGGGAAAAAAAAAGACTAAACTACAACTACCAAATTCTTGCTCTTGGGTTATTGGATCAGGTGATCAGCAAATTTGAATTTAAGATAACATAAAAATTTCTTTTTGTTTTGTTTCAGAAACACATAAAGAGAACTCATGCTAAACATCATACTGTGGAGGCTATCGAAACTTATTACCAGAGGTATGACCTGCCTGTCCCACTAGAGGGTATCCTAGCACCTACTAATTGTAATCATAATTATGAATAAATTAGGTCATTAAACTAATTTCCTATATAATATCCCAAGACATTTTTATTCAAGCCTCAGTTTTAAGTAACTTAATTTGCTAAGATTCCTAAATACTTAGTTTTGGAAATCTAAGTAAAATGGTAAAACTGGTCTAGGGTATAAGGTGAGAATGTTTATATAAATGTCATATATAGATGTCTATAGAAAATATATACAAAGTATAAGATCTCTGTTGGTCTTGAATAGGTGAAATGCTATGAATATGTAAATATATGTGGATGGATAAATACATAGTAGAAACTACTTTCCCTTTTGTCTTTCTCAAAAAATTTAAAAAGCATAATTAAAATAAAAATGAGTTATTGTAAAAAGTATTATGCTACCTCAGAGACTCTGGCCTAGGCACTTTAAGAACGGAAGGTGATTTATATAAAATCATGTGAAAGTTGTAACATGTACATTTCCCTATCTTCTTTCATATTACATAGAATTTTTTTTTTTTTTAGATCAATAAGAACTAACTTTCCAATACTTGCATTTGAAAACAGATAAAAAGATAATTCAGGAAACTTCTCTAAAATGTTACTGTATAAAGGATTATTCTCTTTTTTTGGGGGGGGCAATTGGGATTAACAATAATTGGTTTTCATTGCTTGATGTAAAAGTTATTTTCTTTAAATGTTTCAGTAGCATGATTGAATCATTCAGATAACTGGATGAACTCTATAATTAAAATATTACATCCTAAATTGACACATTTGAGCAACTTCTATGGCAAGTGATAGTATATCTGCAAATGCAGATGTATATTTGTATAGTGTTTTGTGAATGAAATAAATATACAGGTATATGTATTTAAAAGCCATTAGCTTAATATTTATACTTTTTAGATGTGAGAATTGACTCATTGAAAAGCTAGCTCAAAATTAGCCCAAAGCTAGTTTTATCTTTCGGCATGTTACAGATGTTATAAGGATATATTATTTTGAATTACAACAGATGATACCATCTAGGAAATGTATTATTTTTTGTTATTATTGTTGTAAGTACCTTTTAGCCTAATGGCTTTAACATTAAGATAACAAGGTCCATTTATGTAGATTATGCATACTATTTCTGAGAATGTCCAGAGAGATGATATTTCTAGATAACTATATAATTCCTAAAGTATTTCAATTTGTAAATTCAGTCCAGGATAAAACCCATATCCTTGAAATTAACTTTGTAAATTAATAATTGCAAGCTCCTCCTAAGTCTGTTAAACAATGAATTTGGTATTTAATAGTAAATATTTTTCTGCATTTTCACCTGAATATTTAGTACATTTCATAAAAATCAAGAACATCCCCAGATAGTGCACTAGATATATCTATAACTTTCCACAAAATGGCAAAGTTCTATTTGATTATTATTGTGCAAAGTGAATTTTATCTGTGTAGGATGAATATATAGATTGTAGTTTGTAATTCTACATGGCCCTTTCTATGGATGAAACTTTATATTTTTGGCCTGAATGATCCAGAGGGTGGTAATCAGGTTGGTGAGGCAGTATGAAACTGCTATACCTGGATTGATTGAATGAACTGGAAATGCTAAGTCTGGGCAATTGAAGAATTTGAGGAGGAAGGTGAGTGACACAAAATTGTTGCCTTCAGCATCTGAACAGTTTTTACATAAATCTGGTTGGGTCTGAGGAATATTAAGAGGGCTAGTATGTGGAAATTACAGAGACAAATTTCTGGCTTAATGAAGAGCAAGAAAAACTGCCTAATAATTAAGGTTATCAAAAATAGAATGACTTTCTTCTACTATGTAAGTTTCCCATCACAGGGTTTAAAGAGAGGCTTAATGACTATTAGAGGTGAGAATGTTTTGGATAAGGTATATATTGTGGGATGGGGTCCAGAGCAGATGATCTCTGATATTCTTTCTCACTTTTGAGTTCTATGATTATGTACTTATTTATTAAAGAGGGAATGAAGAGCAACTTTATTGATGAGATCACTGTATAACAAGTACTGATGATTGCCTGAACATTGTTACACTTATCAGCTAATCTGTTACAAATAGAGGATCAACCTTGACCTGGAATTACTTTATTGTCACATTTTAAATTACTATCTGAAGTGATATTTAGAGAAAGGAGGAAAAATAGTTAAATATCAACTGACCAGATTTCCAAAAATAAGTTTATAGGTTTACAAATTTCTATTTCCTGGATTATTCAAAATACCATAGTCGTCTAGGCTCAACCTAAATATATCACATATCTGTTTCTTTATTCCTTATTTTTATTATGAGCCACATTATTATATATAATTATATACATATACACATACATACATAATTATATATATGCATAATATAATAACATTATTATGTAAAGAGTAGAATATATAGCCACATATTATGTTCATAAATTTGTCAGTTGCATTGTAGATCTGCTTCAGATTGTGTTGTGCAAAAATCTGTGTTGTTTATAAAAAAGTAGAATTTACAAAATTATCTGAACAGTTTAGACCAGAGGCTGAACACCTCATCTTCAATAAAAAGGCAATACTAGATTATCCATATGATTGAAGAACATTATTTGTGGGTTTATGATGGTACAAAGGTACACATGTTTTATATGTATATTTAAAGTTGTGTCAACGCATGCCAAGTGTATTCCATATAAAGACATGAAATTTAAGAAATTACCAGGACAGTTCAGGACAGTCAGTTTAAGTTGTCCATAATTGTAAAAACAAACACTTATTTTGTTATTAAATAAAAGGTAGATCAAAGGAATTTACATGATTTCGAGAGTCTTTTTGTATTTTTGAGTGTTTCTGTTTTTGATGCATTTGAAACAAAACAATTGAATCAGATTTGTAAAGTGTAGAATATAATGGTTTGCTGATAGATCACTTGATGTTTTATAAGACATTTTTCTCATAACAACTTGATAAGTTTGTGTAAATATTCTCATTGCACAGATGAGGAAACTGAGATTGAGAAAGATGATTTGCTCAACTAGTGATTTTCAAACAAAGACTCAAATCTAGGGCTCAGACTCTCATTCCAGTATTATTTCTGTTATACCATTCTTCAGCCTTTCTCCTTATCATTTTTTACAAATCAAATTGCCAAATGAGGTCACATTTGTAAGGTAATTAGCACAATGCCTTGTATATACTAGTCTCTTATTAATGCTTGTTCCCTTCCATCTTTCATTTTGGGGAAAGATTATGTTATCTTAAAGAAAAAAAAAAGATTATGTTATTTTTCAGATTGATGTAAAATAGCCACCATTTTTCTAAGACAGGGAGGTAAATCATTTGTTGGTCTATATTTTCCAGATGGGTGGTTGAAGAGGCAGATTGTTTGGGTTTAAATATTACATCAAAGGGAGA
The DNA here is from genome assembly GCF_048593235.1 of Sminthopsis crassicaudata. Taxonomy (NCBI): domain Eukaryota; kingdom Metazoa; phylum Chordata; class Mammalia; order Dasyuromorphia; family Dasyuridae; genus Sminthopsis; species Sminthopsis crassicaudata. The sequence goes on from NC_133618.1 coordinate 115,027,512, forward strand.
TAAGTCAATCAATGAAAACATCAATGAAAATTTGAAAGCAAGATTTGATGTAGATGGAGTATAGTTAGTATTTGTGAGATAATAGAGAAAATTCACTATATTCAGATAATAAATGAATAGTTTTGTTGTTGTTTTTTGTTTTTTTTCCCCCCAGTGGGAATGGAGAAGGATTAGTTAATTGGGTAAATTTCTTTAATTCTTAGCTATACTTCACTATGTTTTGCTGTTTTTTGGTTTTGTTTATTTTGGACACAACCTCAGGGATGATTTTTTAAAATGATGCTTTATCCTTTCAACTGTACTGATGTTTCTGTGGGGTTTTTTTGAGAAGCCTTTGTCAGTGTTTGTTCATTCATATTCCATTGGATAAAAAAGAAAAACAATTGTTTGGTCACATTTGCCAGATTCTTATCAACAGTAAGAGTCCAAAAATAGTAATCCCTTTTTATGGGGTCATCTTTTTGGAGCAGTAGAAAATCAGAACTATTTGAATCTAATTTGGATATACAGATATAGAAACAGCAAATCTTCCCATGTATATATGAAAAATTTTAATAGTTTATATTATTAAATATCATTTTAAGGTTTATAAAACACTTTACATATATCATTGCATTTGATGATCACAACAATCATGGAAAATAAATGCTTTTATTTTTCCTATTTGACAGTGAAAGAAACTGAGTCAGTCAACTAGTAATTATTAAACACCTATGCTAAGTTAGCACTGTGCTTAACATGGGGCTACAGAGAAAGGCAAAGCATGGTCTCCTGCTCTTAAGGATCTCACTTGTCTAATGAGAGATACAACATGAGAACTATAATATACAAACAAGATATATAGTAGATATAGTGTGAGTAGTTTTAAAATGAAGTCATTAAATTTAGAGAAGACTAGAAAGTCATCTTGCAGAAGATAGTATTTTATCTGGAACTTGAAGAAATCAGGGAAGCTAAGAGGCAGAGATAAGAAAGAAGACTATTTCACATATTGATATCAGCCCAAGAGAGGAAGACCCAGTCTCCAAAAAATTGGTTTTTGAAGATTTATTCACAATGAAACGGACTTTAGTGGCCATCTAGCCTAACTCATGCCCCAAGAAGAGTCCTCTCTATAACATACCTAACAAATAGCCATTCTACTTTTTTCCTGAAAACATCTAATAAGGGGAAACCCTCTACTATCCCAAATAGTCTATTATGCATTTATGTAATGCTGTTCATAGTGAAGTTTTTTTTTTTCTTATATAAAGCTTCAGTTTGACTTTTTACATCTTCTGTCCATTGTTCCTTTTAACAAATCCATTGGTGACAAATCATAAGTATAAGACTTTTGAAGTTAAGTCCTAATCATGGGTTATCTATACTTGAAATAGAAATCACTGTATTCTGAAGAATTTTGTTCATGCTTTTCTTTAATGTTGCAATCTTTTCATTGTATATAAGGTTTTAACTCATTCTGTATTTTTCAGTGTCTCAAACTAATAATGATGTTTTGCTTTAGGAATTGTATATCGTTAGCCTTTTTAGAGGATTTTCAAAAATAAGAATATCCATAGAGAAATTGTTGGGAACAAATTTCTCAATCTCCTTTTAAAACAGATTGAAAAAGGTTTATAAAATTATTGTCCTAAATACTTGTTTGCCATATGTGGCAAATTGGCCAATGAAATGTAATGTCATGAGAATTATTACAGGATATTTTGATTTTATGATGATTTATATTTTTATCTTTATGATGATTTATGAATCAATTTAGTGTATTTCAATAAAACATAACTATTAAGCACTGACTGTACGCAAACCACCATGTTTGGCTCTATAGATCGAAAGACAAAAATGAAATAGTTCGGAACTTCAAGAAGCTTTTATATTCTGGGAGACTATTAGATGCCACAAATAAATTCAAGTTGTCCCAGAAATCTTAGTGTAATTTTAAGCTGCTAAGTTTAATTAGCTTTAAAATGCGCTATGACTTTTGGGATACCCTATATACTACATGGCAATTGGATGAGAGAGAAAGATAAAGAGAATATCAGATTAGTGTTAAATAGGAAAATCAGAGGAAGCGTCATAGGAAAAGTGTAACCTGAGATGTACCTTAAGAGAAAATAAGGATGCTGTTGAAGAAGAAGTGCATTCCAGGCACAGGACAATATTGTGAAGATGGGATATCCCAGTTTAACTGATTTTCTCATTGACTGCCCAGAGTATTTTGTTGAAAGGGTTTTTTTCTTCCCCTATCTGGTTTGATTCTTGATGCATCCTTAAAGACTACTTCTCCCCACCACTGTACAATAATTCCTAGGTTATCCCATAAAATGTGAGAAACGTGGGCTTTTTCTGTTTTTAGGGGTGACCAGTTGAGTACTCTAGATACTTTCATTTTAGACTATGGTTCTCTTTGTATGATTTCATGACTCATGGGAACTTTTAAAAAATTAATTATTTTTATTATGGACATCAACAGACATGAACATTAGTTTATACAAAGAACATAAAAAGAAGTTATGTAAGAAACTGTGAACTTATGGGTATTTGCATTTTATTTTATTTATTCAACAAGCATTTATTTTTGTTTATTCATTATAGCTTTTTATTTACAAAACATATGCATGGGTAACTTTTCAACATTGACCTTTGCTAAACCTTCTGTTCCAAATTTTTCCCTCCTTCCCCCACCCCCTCCCCTAGATGGCAAGTAGTCCAATACATGTTAAATATGTTAAAATATATATTAAATCCAATATATGTATACATATTTATACAGTTATCTTCCTGCACAGGAAAAATTAGATCTAGAAAGAAAGAAAACAGAACTGAGAAAGAAAACAAAAATGCAAGCAAATAATAGCAGAAAGAGTGAAAATGCTATGTTGTGGTTCACACTCATTTCCCATAGTGCTCTCTCTGGATGTGGATGACTCTCTTCATGTCTGAACAATTGGAACTGATATGAATCATCTCATTGTTGAAGAGAGACACGTCCAGCAGAATTGATTATCATATAGTATTGTTGTTGAAGTATATAATGATCTCCTGGTCCTGCTCATTTCACTCAGCATCAGTTCATATAAGTCTCTCCAGGCCTTTCTGAAATTATCCTGCTGGTGGTCATTTCTTACAGAACAATAATATTCCATAACATTCATATACCACAATTTATTCAGCCATTCTCCAATTGGTGGGCATCCACTCTGTTTCCAGTTTCTGTATAATCTCATTCTTTATGTTTAGATCATCAATCCATTTTGACCTTATCTTGATATATAGTGTTAAGTGTAGGTCCATACCTAGTTTCTGCCATGCTAGTTTCCAATTATTCCAGCAGTTTTGTCAAATAGTGAATTCTTATCCCAAAAGCTGGGGTCTAGGTTTGTCAAATACTAGATTACTATAGTCATTGACTATGTTGTTCTATGAACCTAACCCATTTCACTGATCAACTGCTCATTTATTAGTTAGTACCAAATGATTTTGGTGACCATTGCTTTATAATATAATTTTAGATCTGGTATAGCCAGGCCACCTTCATTTGCATTTTTTTCATTAATTCCCTTGAAATTCTTGACCTTTTTTTCTTCAGATGAATTTTGTTATTATTTTTTCTAGGTCAGTAAAATAGTTTCTTGGGAGTTTGATTGGTATTAACACTAAATAAATAGATTAGTTTAAGTAGTATTGTCATCTTTATTATATTCATTTGATCTATCCAAGAGTACTTAATATTTTCCCAGTTGTTTAGGTCTGATTTTATTTGTGTAGAAAGTATTTTGTAGTTTTGCTCATATAGTTCCTGACTTTGCCTTGACAGATAGATTACCAAATATTTTATACTATCAGCAGTAATTTTAAATGGAATTTCTCTTTGTATCTCTTACTTTAGTGATATATGAAATACTGTTGATTTATGTGGATTTATTTTCTATCCTGCAACTTTGCTAAAGTTGTGGATTATTTCTAATAGCTTTTTAGTTGATTCTCTGAGATTCTTTTAAGTATACCATCATATCATCTACAAAGAGCAATTATCTGGTTTCCTCATTACCTAATCTAATTCCTTTAATCTCCTTCTCATCTGTTATTGCCAAAGCTGGCATTTTAAATACGATATTGAATAGTAATGGTGATAGTGGGCAACCTTGTTTCACTCCTGATCTTATTAGGAATGGTTCCAGTTATCCCCATTACATATGATGCTTACTGAAAGTTTTAAATAGATGCTACTGACTTTTAAGGAAAAGTCCATTTATTGTAGTTTACATTTTTTAAAGTATATGTTAAATTAAACACAATAATATCAAACTGTTCTGCATGTATAAATTTCCTTTTGTTCTTTTATGTGAATTTTTGAAATTTTTATTTATTAAAACATTCTTTTTTCTTTTTAAATTTTGAGTTCCAGATTCTCTCTCTTCTTCATATCCCCTCTATCACCCACTGAGAAGATAAGCAATATGATATCAATTACACATGTGAAATCGTGTAAAACATATTTCCATATTAGCCATATTGCAAAACAAAGCAAAAAAAAAGTGAGAAAATTATGCTTCAATTTGCACTCAAAATTCATCAATTCTCTGCAGATGGATAGCATTTTCTCATCATGATTCCTTTGGAATTGTCTTGGATCATTGTATTGATTAGAGTAGCCAAGTCTTTCACAGTTGATCATCATTACAACATTTCTGTTACTGTGCACAATTCTCCCTGTTCTTCTCATTCCATCAATTCATATGCATCTTAGTACTCTTATCACAGTCTGCCACAACTGGTGCAGCCATTCCAAATTGATGAACATCCTCTTAATATCCATAATTTTGGCACCACAAAAAAGATCTATAAACTATTTTTATGCTGTATAGGTCTTTTTCCTTTTGTCTTTGCTTTCTTTGGAGTTAAGTATTGGTATTGCTAGTGGTGGTATTGCTGGATCAAAGAGTACGCACAGTTTTATAAGCCTTTGGGTATAATTCCAGATCGTTCTCTAGAATGGTTTACTACTCCACCACCAATTTTTTAATACATCTATTTTCCCCCATCTGCTCCAGCACTTATCATTTCTAATAGGTATGAGGTAGTTCCTCAGAGTTGTTTTAATTTGCCTTTCTTGTCATTTAGAGCATTTTTTCATATAACTAAGGCTGTTTTAATCTTTTTATTTGAAAACTGCCTGTTTATATGCCCAAAAAGTTATCAAACTGTGCATTCCCTTTGATCCAGCAATGCTACTCCTGGGCTTATATCCCAAAGAGATCTTAAAGAAGGGAAAGGGACCTGTCTGTATGTGCAAGAATGTTTGTGGTAGCCCTCTTTGTAGTGGCCAAAACCTGGAAACTGAGTGGATGCCCATCAATTGGAGAATGACTGAATAAGTTATGGTATATGAATGTTATGGAATATTATTATTATTCTATAAGAAATGACCTGCAGGATGAATATAGAGAGGCTTGGAGAGACTTACATGAACTGATGCTGAGCAGGACCAGAAGATCATTATATACTTCAACAACAATACTGTATGATGATCAATTCTGATAGACGTGTCTCTCTTCAACAATGAGATGAACCAAAACAGTTCCATTTGTTCAATAATGAATAGAACCAGCTACACCCAGTGAAAGAACTCTGGTAAATGAGTCTGAACCACTGCATATAATTCCCAGTCCCTCTTTTTAATTCTTCTGCATTTTTTATTTCCTTCACAGGTTAATTGTACACTATTTCAAAATCTGATTCTTTTTGTACAGGAAAATAACTGTATGAAAATGTATACATATATTGTATTTAACATATATTTTAACATATTTTACATGTATTGAGCAATCTGCCATCTGGGGGAGGGAGTGGAAGGAAGGAGGGGAAAAAATTGGAACAAAAGGTTTTACAACTGTCAATGCTGAAAAATTACTCATGCATATATCTTGTAAATAAAAAGCTATAATAAAAAAAGAAAGAAAGAAAGAAAGAAAGAAAGAAAGAAAGAAAGAAAGAAAGAAAGAAAGAAAGAAAGAAAGAAAGAAAGAAAGAAAGAAAGAAAGAAAGAAAGAAAAGAAAAGAAAGAAAGAAAGAAAGAAAGAAAGAAAGAAAGAAAGAAAACTGCCTGTTCATATTCCTTAATTATTTATCAATTGGGGAACGGCTTTTAGTTCTCTAAATTTTATCCAGTACCTTCTTTATTTGTGAAATAACGTCTTTATCAGACAAATTTGCTATCAAAATATTTTTATATTATTTCTTTGTCTGTGGTACCTTTTATTTTTATTTTTTAATAGTTTTTATTTACCAGATATATGCATGGGTACTTTTACAACATTGACAATTGCCAAACCTTTTGTTCTAATTTTCCCCTTCCTTTCCCTCCCTTCCAGACTTCAATAGGCTTTTATAATGATATATATATATATGTATTTGAGATTGTCATAATCAATTCACATTCAAAATATTTGTTTATATATACTCCTTATTGCTCTAATAATGACAAAAGTTTTTTAGGAGTTATATGTGTCATCTTTGCATTTTAGAATGCACACAATTTAAATTTATTGAGTTCCTTAAGATTACTCTTTCATGTTTACTTTTTTATAGTTCTCTTGACTCTCTTGTTCCACAAATTTTCTTTTCAGCTCTGCTGTTTTCATCAAGAATTCTCAGAGGTTCTTAATTGTATTAAATATCTATTTTTCCCCTTAAAGGATTACACTCAGTTTTGCTGAATGAGTTATTCTTGATTGTAGCACTAGTACCTTTGCCTTACAGAATATTATGTTCCAAACTCTCTGCTTCTCTGAGTGGAAGTTACTAAATCTTATGTGGTTCTGGCTCCATTTTATTTGAATACTTTTCTGGCTGCTTACAATTTTTCCTTCTTGAAGTAGGAGTTCTGGAATTTGGCTACAGTATTTTCTGGGAGTTTCTATTTTGGGATCTTTTTCAGGAAGTAATTGTTGGATTCAGTGTCTATTTTACCTTCAGGATCTAAGATATAAGGCCAATTTTCCTTAATAATTTATTGAAAATGTGATATCTAGACTTTTTTAAAAGTCATTGTTTTCAGATAGTCCAGTAATTCCTAAATTATCACTCTTTGACCCTATTTTTTAAGTCATTAGCTTCCACTTGCTTTCCATTCTAATGTTTAAGAAATTATTTTATTTAGTAAGCATTTGTATCTCTTTTTCTATTTGACAAATTCTGCTTTTTAAAGAGTTCTTTTTTCCTGAGAAGTTTTGTGCCTCTTTTACCCTTAGGCTAATTCTGGGTGGGTTTTTGTTATTTTTTTTCTGATTTCTTTTTTTTTTTTTTTTTTTAATTTTAAATGTTATTTTCTTCAGTATTTTTTGGTGACTCTTACCAAATTGTTTATTCTCATAATTTTCATGCATAACTCTGATTTCTTTCCCTCATTTTTGTTGTTGTTGTTGTAAATGTTACTCATCTCTTTCTTTAACTCTTCAGGAATTCTTGCTGATCCTGATCCAGTTGGCATTTTTCTTTAAGACTTTGCTTGTGGATATTTTTATATTGTTGTCTTCCAAATTTATATATTGGTTTTCTCTGCCAAAATAGTAGCTTTTTATGGTCAAATTCCTTTTTGTTGTTGTTGTTGTTGCTTGCTCACTTTCTCAGCCTATTTCTTCACTTTGAACTTTATATTAAAGTTGACTGTTCACCAAGGGACTAAGAGGCACTGTACCAAATTTTAGGCTTAAAATAATACTGGGTTTTTTTCAAAGTTAGTTCTAGGAGTCTGCAAGTTTTCTATGCTTTGTTTTAATTACTACTCTCATGGTCTCTACTCTGTTCTTTGCCCTGGAATTTTCCCTGATGCCCTGTAGCCTGTTGACCCAGGAATTGTAATCAGGTGCCATGGTCTCCTGAATCCCTTATCATCTCTTGGCTTCCAAGCTGCTACTGTTTTTGTTGGGATTGCCTCAAAGGTGTAGATTTTTGTTTTTTGTTTTTTGTTTTTTTTTAATTATAGCTTTTTATTTACAAGATATATGCATGGGTAATTTTTCAGCATTGACAACTGGAAAACCTTTTGTTCCAACTTTATCCCTCCTTCCCCCCACCCCTTCCCCCAGATGGCAGGTTGACCAATACATGTTAAATATGTCAAAATATAAGTTAAATACAATATATGTATACATGTCCAAACAGTTATTTTGCTGTTCAAAAAGAATCGAACTTTGAAATAGTGTATAATTAGCCTATGATGGAAATCAAAAATGGAAGTGGACAAAAATAGAGGGATTGGGAATTCTATGTAGTGGTTCATAGTCATCTCCAAGAGTTCTTTCGGTGGGTGTAGCTGGTTCAATTCATTACTGTTCTATTGGAACTGATATGGTTCATCTCATTATTGAAGAGGGCCACGTCCATCAGATTTGATCCTCATATAGTTTGTTGTTGAAGTATATAATGATCACCTGGTCCTGCTAATTTCACTCAGCATCAGTTCATTTAAGTCTGTCCAGGCCTTTCTGAAATCATTCTGCTGGTCATTTCTTACAGAATAATAATATTCTATAATATTCATATACTACAATTTATTCAGCCATTCTCCAATTGATGGGCATCAGTATCCAGTTTCTGGCCACTACAAAGACGGCTGCACATACAGGTCTCTTTCCCTTCTTTAAAGTCTTTTTGGGATATAAGCTCAGGAGTAACACTGCTGGATCAAAGAGTATGCACAGTTTGATAATTTTTTTGAGCATACTTCCAAATCGCTCTCCAGAATGGCTAGATGTATTCATAATTCCACCAACAATGTATCAGTGTCCCAGTTTTCCCACATCCCCTTCCAATATTCTGCATTATCTTTCCCTGTCATTCTAGCCAATCTTTCGCTGTCATTCTAGCCAGTCTGACAGGTGTGTAGTGGTATCTCAAAGTTGTCTTAATTTGCATTTCTCTGATTAATAATGACTTGGAGCATCTTTTCACATGGCTAAAATAGTTCTTCATCTGAGAATTGTCTGTTCATATCCTTTGACCATTTACCAATTGGAGAATGCCTTGATTTCTTATAAATTAGAGTCAGTTCTCTATATATTTTGGAAATGAGGCCTTTATCAGAACCTTTAACTGTAAAAATGCTTTCCCAGTTTATTGCTTCCCTTCTAATCTTTTTTGCATTAGTTTTGTTGTACAAAAACTTTTCAATTTGATATAATCAAAGTTTTCTATTTTGTGATCAATAATGGTCTCTGGTTCTTCAAAGGCGCAATATTGATAGTCATGCCACATTCCAGGCTTGTGCTGACCCCAGTGTTACAGACCTTTCCTGAAGACCTCCTACATTTTTTTAGGGTGAAAAAAACATCTCCCTCTAAGATTTTGTTGGCCCTGCTGCTCCAAAATATGATTTGAGGCATGATTTCAAATTTGTTTAAATGTGAATGTTAGGATAGTTCAGTGTGTCCTAACCTATGCTATGTTGTCTTGGCTCTATACTCTGTGTGAATCTTTTAAAACTTTTACTGATGCTTATTTATTTTTTCATCACTAATATAACCTTCAACTTTTTTTGTACCATTACCATATCATTTCATACTCCCTTGTAACAAGTATAGTCAGCAAAATAAATTCACACATTGGTTTAGGCCAAATAATACATGTCTCATTCTGTGCCTCTAATCATCACCTCTTTTCCAAGAGTCTATTTTAGAGTGATTATTTCATTAACCTGAGTTTTTAAGACTAAGTTATTTTCTGGTTTTATTCATTTAATTCTGTATCACTTTGTACACTCTCAACACTTTCTGAGTCTCATTTTCTTTATTATCACAACAATATCTCTTATGTTCATTTGCGAGTTTTTTTTTTTGTTTGTTTTTTTTTTAAGGCAATTCCTCAATTGACTAGCTATGATGTATGAGTTAGCACCCTGTATACCTTAGAATCAGCTGCAGTCAGGATAAGCAAAAGTCCTTGGTCTTTATTCTTGGTCTTTAGGGGTAATTGGATGGATGTGCAGGATCTCCAAGACCTCTCCTCTTTGTCTTACTCCACCCCCTAGCCCCTCCTGCAATTCTCTGTATATACCAAACAATTGGGCCAGCACAGAATAGTGGGAAGGGCCATTTTCCAAGCATATTCTAATAGAGTATTGTCCAATTGGTAATTAGCCTTATGCAAGTGGTTGTCTAATCTCAGTGTATCAATTCAGAGTTTCAGCCCTTTACAACTAGCACCCAGTTTGTTTTCAGTTTTTTGCCAAAAGACACACAAAAAGGTTTGCACTAGATATTCTTTACATATGGATCATTTTTCCTCATTCTTTGTCTTTTTGGACATATATGAGTAGTTGTCCACTGTTTAATAATACTTGCCACTACATTACTAAGGAGACCATCAAATAATTTAGATTATACCCATGGTAAATAGGTATTGTAGATTTGGTTTCAAATTTAAATACCTTCCTAATCGCACACATAATTCAGATAAAAAATATTTATACCTAGCAAGTTTGTAAAGGTTTTTATGATATCATACCTTTTGTTTGTGTGCATATGTATAAGTGTATGAGCACCCTGTTTATTGTTTTGTGACTAAGGCTCTATTTGGAGTCAAAAAAATCTTACCTCTAATTCAATTGCACATACTAGGGAACCATCCAAACATGGGAACATTTGCTTTTTCTAGGTAGCTTGTAGGTAGCTAGGCCGGTCAGAAACACTTTAGTTCAAATCTGGCCTCAAAAATTTCCTACCTGATTGACTGTAAACAGTCAATTAACTTCTGTCCCAATTTCCTCATTTATAAAACAGAAGTAATCATAGCATCTACCTCTCAAGGTTATTAGAAGTTTGAGGTAATAATTATGAAGTGTTTGGCACAGTGCCTTGAATGTAGTACACAATAAATGCTAGGTTTCATTGTCATTGTCACATCATCACCTTTATACCTTTATATCAAGATCACAGGATTCAATAGTTTTAATTTTCTGTAGCTCCATAAAAATGGCACCATGAAAAGTGGGACTGGTGTTCTTAGGCTCTTGCTTTTGTTGAGATTTTGGAAAATGTGACCATTCTTTTCTTTCTGTGTCCAATTAGGAGTATGGGTAATCAAACACTGATGATAAAAGTATTCATTCTTTCTCAGAAAGCAACTAAAGGATCATTAATATATCAGAGCAATTTGTTATTTTCCTTCTTAGATTCAGGTACTGAAACCAAGTTCTACACATAACAGAATTTATTAGACTTTATTAGATGAGAAAACTGTAGACTATGCCATTTAGCTTTCTTATGTTTTAGGTTTTTTTGTTGTTTAATAGTAGAGAAGAATATAATTTTTAAGAAAGTGAAAGGACTCTGGGAGATGACTTTAAACTACTACTTAGAATTCCCAATCCCTCTATTTTTGTCCGCTTGCATTTTGGATTTCCCCCATAGGCTAATTGTACAAAATTTCAAAGTCTGATTCTTTTTGTACAGCAAAATAACTGTTTGGACATGTATACATATATTGTATTTAATTTATACTTTAACATATTTAACATGTATTGGTCAACCTGCCATCTGGGGGAAGGGGTGGGGGAAGGAGGGGAAAAGTTGGAGCAAAAGGTTTTCCAATTGTCAATGCTGAAAAATTACCCATGCATATATCTTATAAGTAAAAAGCTATTAAAAAATAAAAAGGAACAGGAATAATAATAATAATAATAATAATAATAATAATAGTAATAATAGAAATCTATGGGTAATAACCTGTAAACAAATTTTAAATTCTATCCCAAATCATTACTGCTAAATTTGACCCTTTCTATTCATATTTTAATGTGTTATTGTATGTGTGTGTGTAGATGGATTATGTCCATATTTGGATATGTTCTAGGAATTGTAATACTTTTTTGTTTCTGGACCTCTCTCTTCCATTGCCATGCCAAACATGTCAAACATTTGTTGGATGGATTGAATTGAAATGTGAAAGAGAAAGGAAGCAACACCGCATTTGCAAAAAAGTATGTGAATACAGCTAAATTAGATGGTGCCAGAGGATTCCTCATTATTAGATATAGCCTAATTTCAATAAAACTAAAATCTCAAGTTTGAGTATTAAGAATCAAGTTTATAATACATTTGCTTGGGTCTACATAACCATGATATTTGATTGAGCCATGTAATAAGAAGTCAATGAATAGTAATTTATAGATTATATGGAGGTCAGTTTCTCAGCTGAGATGTAAAAAGTTTGTGACTTGTCCTGGATTGCATTAATAAATGGTAATGATGAGATTTGGATCCAAGCCCTCTAATTCCAAATCCTGTACTCTTAACCATTCTACCACTTGATGGAATTTATTTTAGCAATCTCAGAGTAATCACATTCAGTTAATTAGATGTTACAATAGCTATATTTAATTCAGTCTCAATTCAACAAGTTTTTAGAAAGCACTTGGTATATGCAAAGCACCAGAAAGTTGCAAAGATACATTTTGTAATCTTTGCCCTTAAGGCATTTACAATTTAGTAAAATACATTTATAAAAATCCCATGAATAATTATAATGCAAACAGAACTAAGAGTAGGATTAGGTAGACAAAAGCCTAGGCTTTTCTTTATGGGGATAATGAGGGGTGGTGTGCAGCAAGGGATGGCTTTTGTTATTACTTACAATAAATGCACATATTTTTAATGCCAGAAATTCTTACTTTCCCCATCAATAGGTCTATCTTTTGGAAGAATTCAAGCCATAGGCTACTATGAAAGCCTTCTCTGAAGGGTAGTAAGGCAGCCAGCACCAAGGAGCAGGGGTGGGAGGTAAATGACCATTCATAAAGAATGGTATGACTTTTTTGGGCAGGCCCACCATTCTGTCTCATCTCTGAGTTCCAGAGTGATGCTATATGCATTTAGTAGAGACTATTCAAATTCATATTTCACCTCACTGTATTGAAACATCAGTTCAGTCATAGTTACTTGTCTAAATTAAATAGTTTACTTGAGCTGTTCTTTCAGTTTAATCAAAATGGTTGATCTGGATTGTGTATATTGACACATCTAAAGTCCATTAAGTCATTTCACATTTTATGAAAATTCCTGTCCTCTTCTTCTGTTGCATGCCCAATAAGAGGCATTAAAATTTTTTTTTTATAGCACCTCTGATGCTTTAATATGTACTTTCCCTCCTCTTAGAAGCTTAGTTTCTTTAAATTATTCCAAAGATAACTCCACAATCCAACAAGCATTTATGTATACTAAATGCTGGGAGCAGAAATAAAGACAAAAATAATACCTGCCCTCAAGCAGCTTGCAATCCAAGTCTACTAGCAGAGAACTATGGAAAAGACTGCAAGCAGAGAACTATGCACAAACAAAATATATACAGAATAAATTGAAGATAATCTCAATGGAAAAAGCTTAGCATTAGTGATAATTGGGAAAGATTCCTTAAAGCTAAATTTAAGTTAAAGTTGATTTAAAATTCTTTGTAGTCTCTCCCCTTTATTATGTTAACCACTTGCTTCCATTTCAGAGCTAAAATACATAAGTGTAATTTTTGTGTAATATTTCCTAATTGCAAAATTATTCATGGTCTGTTATTTAGCACCTAACATTGAAAACAATGGCTTTAACTCAGACTCGAATACTATAAGGTAAATGATTCCAACCTCTATTTATATATTTGACCAGAAATACTTTCGCTCTTCTTAATGAAATCATAAAATAGCAATATTAAAAGATACCTGAGAAATTAACTACAATGTCTACTTACAATAATACCTACTTTTCTATAATAATCCCAACTAATGGACAGAAGAAATAAACTTTTATTAAGCATCTATTTTATTTGCCAGTCACTTTGCTAAGGTTTTTACAAATATTATCTTAATTCTCACAACAATCTTGTTAGTTGTGACCAATTATTATCTACATTTTACAGTTAAGGAAGTTGTAATTGAAGGACTTAGGAAGACCCAATCTAAAGAGGAAAAAAAAAAAAGATGTTAGCCATGAAATCAGCTAACTATAATTTTATATAAATATAAGACAAATATTTCTGACCTCTGTATTTAATGAGAAATGTTTTTCCATTTTTTCCTTTTCTTAATGAAATCATAAAATCAAAAAATTAGAATGTTCCTGAGAAATTATCTCCTCTAGTATCTACTTATATAAATTGTCTATAATAATTCCAACTGAGGGACAGAAGGAATAAACTTTTATTAAGCACCTATTTTGTATAGGCACTTGGCTAAGGACTTTACAAATATCTTAATTCTCACAAGCTTGTTAGGTATATGCCATTATTATCTATATTTTATAGTTAAGGAAGCTGTAGATGAAGAATTTATTTAGGAAAACCCAATCTGAAAAGAGAAAAAAAAAGATGTTAGTCATAAGATCAGCTAAGTTATTTCAGAGATAGCTAATTAGTAAACATTTGTTTGAACAATGTGTCTTAATAAGTTATAAAGAAATGTTTGGGAAAAGCTAATGAAAAATTGTGAATAACTGGCTCCCTAGTGAAGATGCTGCATCTCAGACTGTAAGAACTAACTTATTCCCTTATTCCCTTTGAGAACATTGGCTAGCTTTAGTGAGATGCATTTTAAGCATATTTCTTAAGAAATAAGCTGCTGTTATTTGTTTAACTTATTTATAGAATACACAGTGCATCATATTTAAAAGCTTTAGTCTACTTCAAACCTTTTATTGTATATTATAAGGGAGCTCATCTTAACATGTGATAAGGCTCTTCACAGTCTTTAGAAGAAGTTTCTACTAAGAGATTGTGTTCTTCCAAATGATTTCAATTGGTTTGTTTGCTTTATAATTTGTTGTTGTTGTTGTTGTTTTATAAAGACCTTCAGGGAGACTGGTATATTTGCTCAACCCACCTCCAGAGAGTTAGTTACCGATGATTTAAGATAAGTTGTTTTTTTTGTATTTGTTATCCCCAACCTTCTCTATTACATTAGCATTCTTTAACTAGGTTTCAGTCTGGCATTTGCCCAGGAGAAGCATATACACAGGGGATGCTAACATGTCTACACTGGCCTTTTCTTGTCAGTGGAAAACCATCTGGCTTTCTCTTGTCTAGGTACCTGAGTGGAGTGGTGAAAGATGGAACAGCCCCTGTGCTTTTGGAGCTAGCCAATGAGGTAATCAGATTTTATTTTATGTATATATATATATATATATATATACATATATATATATACACACATACATACATATATATACACACACATACATACATATATATATACACACACATATACATACATACATACATATATATATATATATATATATATATATATATATATATTTTTTTTTTTTTAACCTATTTAAAACCTAAGGGGCAAATATAAAGTAACTTTACTTGGAAATGTAATTAACCTTTAAAAAAAAAAAAAAAAGGTTTCAAGGCATATTAGACATTTAAAATTATTCCCTAGTCTCTTAGTACTTAAAATAATTGGACAAAGAACTTCATTTATTAATAAACCACTTAATGTAATTAGTCTCCTTCCTTCAAGGCAAATGTGTGTGTGTTTTTAAGATCTTCAAGATTTTTTATTTTGGCTGAAATTTTGAAAATGCCTAAAGATATATATTCTTAGCATACATTGTGCTAATTTTTTAATGTATACTTATGTTAACTAGAGACATTTTGTAAAGACTTACTTGGAGTTATAAAAAATAGTGAAAGGGCCTAGAGGTTTGATGTTAAAGATATAGCATTTGCTTGATTCTTATTCTCATTAGAAAAAAAATACAATGCCAATTATTGTCCCATTTTCTTTGCTTGAAAAAGCAGAATATCCTTATTATTAATGCCAAACATAAGATGATTTATTGATTTTTTTTTTGGTTGTTATTAACTCTTAACTGTTTGGGGAAATAAACAGTAATTTGTGTTTAAAAAGGAAGCCCCAAAGACTTCTCTTGAGTGAGAAAGATATATATAAAAAAAAGTTCCTAATAGTTGCATAGAGCATACTGAAAAAAATAAAATATTTAGCTCTTAAACTTTAAAATATTTATCTACCATAATAAGAGCAATACAATATTTAGCCTGACTTGGAACTGCTTATGCAGCCCTCATAGGGATAAAATGAAATGTACACTGTTTTGTGTTGCATTATAATGGAAAACATAGAAGTAAAGCAGAAAATGTGTGTTTGCATTAAAGATGACTTGGTACCATGAACATTAGTGTTGCAGTAGCAGCAAGTTCTACATGTTATATTAGCCAGGAAGGATGGCTTCTCTCACAGCTTCTGTCTGATGTACACTGCCGCAGTCAGCAAATGAGCAATTACCTATCAGTTACCAGAAGATTTTAATAGTCTAGGAAATGTCTACACACTCTCATAGTAGAGTTAAACCAGATGATAGATTTCTTCCCCCTCTCTACTAGCAAAATTGGTATTTTGCTCTACACACTTTTCTTTTTCTTGAAAGCAGAGTATATTTCTCTTCTTATTTTTAATGTACTCTAAGTTGAAGTACTTTTGAGTCAAGGAATATTATTTCATTGAATAACTTGGAATCTTTAGTGTTTTGATAAGTATAAAGATAGCAAGGTTGATTCTGGGAGTAGTAACATAGAAGGTTTCTCAAATTAATGTTTGGAAATGATGCCATAAATGACATATACATTTTGTACAATGAAATTTTAGCATTCCATTTAAAATTTCTTTGAACAAGCCCGCTTCCTCGATCTCCTCCATTTTTATATGATGCAAAAATGTTAATCATATCAATGTTCCTCTTTCATTCACACCAATGAACCTTTGTGATGCTTCCAAAAGACTTTACAGTCAATTTCATAGTAAAATTTCGCCAAAAAAAAGGAAGTAGCATTATTTAAACAATTTGTGGCTATGGCTGCACATCGATGCAGAAGAGGACAATGCTAACTGTGAGTTTTGCTAATGCATTAGGGAAATGTGGCAATAACTGGTGCCAGATTACTGCTTCCAAACAACCAAGCTGCCATTTTTATGCGATAGTTAATATTTAAATGACAGACTCCTGCATCTGCTGACGATTGATGCAATGGTAATACTTTATGAGTCAATATATATTTAATCAGTGGAAACTGTAAAAATTGATGAGAAATATATAACGTAGGTGCATTATAGTGTGGAACAGCTCTTTTAAATAATAAGAGTACTGTATTATTGTTGATTTGAGGGGTAGGGGATATTTGTGGCTGTTGTTTTTAGAAATATCTTTACCTTAGTTATCTAACAGCAATGCTAAAAATAAGAATTTTTTTAAAATTTCACTTTGTTAAGAATAATAAAATCAGTCATTCTGTTCTCTCCATACAAATA